>NW_005357962.1:493771-552288 GCF_000412655.1 Myotis brandtii | reverse complement strand
CCGGGGGTTGGGGAGCTCCCCCCTATCAGGCACAGAGCAGGGCCAATCAGGGGGTTGGGGCGCCTTCCCCTGTCAGGAACAGAGCAGGGCAAATAGGGAGGTTGTGGCCCCGCCCCCTGTCACACATAGAGCCGCAGGGTGATCAGGGGGTTTGGGCGCTGCCCCGTCACGCTGCTCCAGGGGCCAGGAGGCCTTGCGGCTCCGCTGATCCCAGGCCGGGAGGTCTCACGGCTCAGCTTGATACCAGGGCAGTGAGGCCTCGCGGCTCCGCTGATTCCGGTGCCAGGAGGCTTCGCGGCTCCGCTGATCCTGGGTTCGGGAGGTCTCTCGGCTCTGCTGATCCCAGTGCTGGGAGGCATATTACCCTTTTACTATATAGGATAGAGGCCTGGTGCACGGGTGGGGGCTGGCTGGTTTGCCCTGAAGGGTGTCCCGGATCAGGGTGGGGGTCCTGCTTGGGTGCCTGGCCAGCCTGGATGAGGGGATGATGGCTGTTTGCCACTGGTCACACCCCCTTCAGGGTTGGGGTCCCCACTGGGGTGCCTGGCCAGTCTGGGTGAGGGGCTGAGGGCCGTTTTCAGGCTGGCGGGCGACTGAAGCTCCCAACCTCTCCTTTTTTCTTTTTTTTATTTATTCTGGGATTTATTTACCTTCTATAGCTGTCACTGGAGCTGAGAGCCAGCTTTAGCTCTGAGGCCGGCTCCAGCTTGAGGCCTTGGCTGCTGAAAGCAGGGATCTGGGTTTGTTTGGGTTCTATAATTGTAACACTGTTTCGGTCCTGCTCGCTCCAGCTCTGAGATCCTGGCTGACTGAAAGCAGGTTTCTGGAGTTTTGTTTAGCTTCTATATTTGCAACAATGTTTCTTAGAGTGCAAGCTCAGAGGCCGGCAAGACAGGCGGGGAACCTTGGCTTCCTCCGTCACTGGAGCAAGCAAGCCTCCTGTTCGCTTCAGGGGCCTGGCAGCCAGCCGCCATCTTGGTTGGCAGCTAATTTGCATATCGCCCTGATTAGCCCATGGGAAGGGTAGCGAAGTTACGGTTAATTACCATGTTTCTCTTTTATTAGATAGGATATAAAAGCCTAAGCGACCAGCCCATTGGCTGGTAGCTATGATGCACACTGACCACCAGGGGGCAGACACTCAATGCAGGGGCTGCCAAGCTGCGGTGACTTGGCAGCTGCGGTTCTTGGGTGACGCACATGGACCTAGAGAGGAGGGAGCCCGATTCCAGGGTGTGTCACCCGAGAACCACCCTCTAGCAATCCAGGACACCTCAGAGGATGTTGGAGAGGCGTTTTTTGGCCCGATATCTCAGGCCAGGCCAAGGGACCCCACCGGTGCACAAATCCATGCACCAGGCCTCTAGTTATTGTATATAACTCTTCTAGCTACCCTATGAGGTAGATGGTATTATTATGGTCATCCTACAGATGAAGAAACTTAGGATCAGAAAGGTTAAAGAGCTTGCCCCAAACCATACACCTAATTCATAGCAAAATTAAGTCTGGATCACAGGTTTGTCTGACACTAAATTCATTCTATTAAACCCTGAACTCTACTGCCCCACAATGTATTCCTACTGGGTCTGTTGTGTACATGGAGAAACACAGAAAGACCCCTCCATCTTGCCTCAAGATTCTTCCCAGAAGCCCTACTATTGCAAAGGTTAGCACTTGGTGAGAGCAATGCTGCTCAGAATAAGTCTGAGACGACACAAAGCCAGAGTGGTAACATTCACTGACAAAACCTTCAAGAATCATAAAAGACCCTCCCTTTGATGGTTTTCAGCCGTGTGAATAACATGGGAGTAAAGAAAGTTTATTTTTACCTCCCCCGCCCCCCTTTATTCAGTAGAAACTAACTGTCTTCTGGTTACATTTTAAAAGAAAATCTCAGGCTTTTCTTGTTCTCTGTCGTAGACCTGCGGTGAGGTTCCCACAGGTCCTGGTCTATGCCCATTTGATCCTCCCTCACTCACACATCCAGGTGCTGAACTTTGTTTTGTTGTAACACATAACCACCACAGGGGAAAAGAAACCACTGAATGGACAGACCTGTGCTCAGAGTATGGATTTTGTTGTAACAAGGTCAGAACACTGTGGTAGCTATTAGTCACTGACTAGTTCTTAGAATCCTGCCAAGACAGAAATGGCCAGCACAAGTAAATCTCAGAGTTTCGCCTGCACTTTCTTAAGTGCACAATAAAAAGGGGCAGTGGCAGGGTTGAAACGGTTATTAGAAATCATGGGGTACCCTGACAAGAGGTGATAGCACAGCCTTGGAAAGGTGTACACTCACATAGTAGAGATGCAGAGGTGGGGGCGTCACCATTATCAACCAGCGAGAAAGATGCTTAGATCAGTTTGAATAAAACTAATTTAAGAGTCCTCTATCCCAAAGCTGAACAAATGGCATTGGCTGATATAATCGTGCTTTTTAAAGTCGATTAATTAGGTGCATTACATTGACTGCTTCTTTTAAAGCTTAATGGAGGCATAGCTTGCTTACAATCAAATCCACCCATTTTAAGCATATAGTTTAATGAGTTTTTGGCACATACACAAGTCATGCAACCGGCCCAATGTCTGTAGGACTTTAATCCTCTTTTATTCATGATATAGGTCATTAATATTTTCTCATTTTTCTTTATCAGTCTTGCCAGGTGTTTCCCACTTTTAATAATCATTTCAAAGAACCAACTTTTAGCTTTATTTTCTCTACTGTTCATTTGTGTTCTAGCTCATTGACTTGTGCTGTTTATTATTTCCTAATTGTTATTTACTTTGGATTTAATATGCTCACTTTCTTCCTAGTTTCTTATGTGGAAAATTTAGATTTTGGGGGGGGTGGGAAAATAACAGCTATATTGAGACACTTCACATACTATTCAATTCACCCATTTAAAGTATACAATTTAATGGTTTTATGTATATTCACAGAGTTGTGTAACCAACATCAAATACATTTTAGCACATTTTCATCACTCCCCCAAAAGAAATTCTATACCCTTATCAGTCACCCTACCCCTTGCTAGCCCCTTCCCCCAGCTCTAAACAGCCACTAATCTAACTTCTGTCTCTATAATTTGTCTAGTCTGAACATTCCTATAAATGGAATCACACAATATGTGGTCTTTTGTGACTGACTTCTTTCACTTAGCATAATGTTTTCAAGGTTAATTCACATTGTAGCATGTACCATACTTCATTTTTTATTGCCAAGTAATATTCCATTGTATGGGTATACCATATTTTATGTATCCAGTCATCAATTGATGCGCAGATGGTTGATTTTACGTTTTCTTCATTCCTAGTATAAGCATTTAAAGACCCACAATTCCCTCTGAGTACTCACTCCTCTGATACATCACAGACTTTTGATATCTTATATTTTCATTATACTCCCATTCAAATATTTTCAAATTTCATTTGTGAAATAAATTATAGATTTTTATGTTGACTAATTTCTAAATGTTTGAGACTTTTATCTATATGCTACAGATTAAATGATATTTTTGTTTTTTTCTTTCTTTTTCTTTTTTTAATGTTCTCTTTTGATCTATCGTCAAGTTCACTTTCTTTGCTGCCTCCAAAATATTAAAAACATCCAATAAACTTTTCATTTCAATTATTATACTTTTCAGTTCTAAAGTTTCCACTTGGTTCCAACCAAGTTGCTCTGCCATTATCAGAAGTCAAAATTTGTTTTTAACCAATTTTTTAAAAACACAACATTTGCAGAGATCTTATGGGGAAGGGATCTAAGTATGACATCTCCTACGGTTGTGGTTTTGGAAAGAATCAAGATCTACTAAGAAGATTATCAAAATTAGGGAAATGTAAACCTTTATGACAAAACCACATTCATCTCTCTGAGGTACATACATTAGTTTTTAAAAGGGAAAGAAAACTGAACATGGAATAAGCAGTTAAATATTACATCAAATTTTAAAATTGGTATTTTTCATAGAAGACTTTAACTTTGAAGGGAAAGCCTCAAATGTTAAACACATTAGGATCAGTTGCTGTGTGAAATGGCTTCTAGTTTGATCCCCCCTCATTCAGATGATCTGCAGCTATAAGTGACAAACAACAAGCACCCCTGTGGTTGTGACTAAAGCAGGCGCCACACAGCCCATGAGGCTGAGAGTGGTGGGGTACAGAGTGACCCCAAAGACCCAGGCTCCTAGCTGCCCAGGGCAGAGAGAGCAGCAGCACTTCAACGATTGGCCTGTTTGATGAGCTGAGGTCATGAGAGAGCTTGTCCCCATAGAAAAAGTCAGCTTCACTATTTAGCAAGAAAATTTTGTAGTAAATATCTCATGCAAACCAAAAAATGTCATCACATACTTGAAGCGAGTGTGACAAGCAGGTAACTGGTTCATGGATTAGTAAAAATAAGCCAGTTAAAAGCTCCACTATTATCATTGGTTGGTTGGGGTGATGAGTGTTCGCTCAGATTCCTCTTTTGGAAATGAAGCTCCTCTTGCACAGGTTGAAAGGTCATAACATTTTGGAATGGAAATATCTGAAAAATCTTTCCTTCTCTAGGACTGTGTTAGAGCAAGGTGGGACTGTTGGGTTCAAAGGACCATAATTTTCAACCTGAAATAATTGATCTAATGATCCTAGTCTAGATTTCCTTTTAAAGCAAGTTCACATGATTATACGAACCATCAAGATTCAGAGGCAGCCAAAGAGAGAACAACCTGATTCTCAGAGATCAACTGAGACCCTGGCGGAAAGACAGAAGGGATGGGAGTAAACTAAAAACATTATGAGATGGAAGCAAGAGTGAGTTAGGGCAGTGGTTCTCAACCTTCCTAATGCCACGACCCTTTAATACAGTTCCTCATGTTGTGGTGACCCCCAATTTCATTGTTACAAATTGAACATAATTAAAGCATAGTAATTAATCACAAAAACAATATGTAATTATATATGTGTTTTCCGATGGTCTTAGGCGACCCCTGTGAAAGGGTCATTCGACCCCCAAAGGGGTCGCGACCCACAGGTTGAGAACTGCTGAGTTAGAGGGAGGCAAAATTAAAATTCACTGCCATTTTGAAGAGCCACCAACATTTAAAGCTCAAAGCATCATGCCATGTTATTTTAACTGGTCAGTGTATTGTTGGCATTTAAACAACTAAAAATTTTAAGAACTATGGCAGTGGTCGGCAAACTCATTAGTCAACAGAGCCAAATATCAACAGTACAACAATTGAAATTTCTTTTGAGAGCCAAATTTTTTAAACTTAAACTATATAGGTAGGTACATTGTTATTAACTTAATTAGGGTACTCCTAAGGCTTAGGAAGAGCCACACTCAAGGGGCAAAAGAGCCGCATGTGGCTCTCGAGCCGCAGTTTGCCGACCACGGCTCTAGACCATAACAATAAAGCAAGTGTCACAATAGGCAAGTGGTAATCCTTTAATTGGTAGAGGGTCTTGCTTTCAATTTGTAAAAAAAAAAACAAAACAAAAAACAGTATCTGTCAAGTACAATAAAGCAAAGCACAATAAAAGGAGGTATGCCTGTCTTTGCCCATGATCATCCCACTCTCATTTTATTTATTTGTTTTATCCACCCTTATGTTATAGGACGATAAGTTGGCAATAAATGGTGTGAACCCCCACTTCTTCTAACGCCACTTCTTCAAAATAGACTCGCCCAGGCTGAAAACCGACTTCTGCGCATGGGCCACGAAGTTTCAATCGCACTGTACGGACGCGCCCACACGTGGTATTTTGTGGAAGAGCCACACTCAAGGGGCCAAAGAGCCACATGTGGCTCGAGAGCCGTGGTTTGCCGACCACTGAACTATGGCAAAACACATAACATAAAATTTGTCATCTTAACTATTTTTAAGCGCACAGTTCAATGGCATCCGTTGGTACTTTTTTTGTGCAACCATTGGTACTTTTAAAACATTAAAACAGCAATTTTCAACTGGTGTGCCACAAGAATTTTTAAAACATGCAATACCTGACTATTTAGTCAGGGGCACTGGCCTCTCTTCCCTTAGATTGTCAAATTAAAATTAAAAACAAAAACAAAAATGACAACAGCCAATAAACAACAGCCGTCTGGTGTGAACCATAAATATATAGGTCATATAATAGACTTGCATCTTATGGGTCATGTCACATAATAAGGTTGCGTCTGATTGGTTAATTCTTGGTAACAGAAATCTTATATATAAGTATAGGCAACTGATTTTTTTTAAAAAGTCACTTTGGAGCAAAAAGGGTAGGTAATTACTGTTATTGTTTTGTTATTATACCTATTTTTATTATACCTATTTTGGGGGCTCAGATTGGCAAAAAACATATTTTTGGTGTGCTGTAGCTTTTTAGTAATTAGCTTATGTGTGACACGAGATGAAAAAGGTTGAAAATTGCTGCATTATAACCATTATGTGGCCCTAAGATAGCATTTCCTAATGCCTCCTCTCTAAGGCTAATGGTTTTTCTTTGAGGAAAAGAGACCCAGGGAGAAGACACTGCTGGCCGACAGGTGAAAGTAACAGGAAGTTAGAATTTGGCTCAATATGAGAAAGAACTTTCTATATTTAGATCTGACCAACAGAGAGGGGAACAGGCGGCATGGGAGCTCCCTTCGAAGGCAGAGAATGTTCACATGGCCGCCCCGAGGCCATCTGTTGGGTGTGTTTTGGAAGAGATTCCAGTGCTGGGTGGGAGAGTGACCTCCGGGCTGCCCTCCAACTAGGAGATCCGATAGCTGATGTGAAATTGCTGTGCACTCAGGTTTCAGAGAGCTTACTGGAGTTCAAGTTTCTAACTCTGGGCTTTAAAGTAGTCACACTTAACACCACTTATGGTAGGTTTTATCCTTTCCTGGCAAGTTGGCTGCTGGTTTTGTCTAAAGTCCAGCGGTTCTCAACCTGTGGGTCGAGACCCCTTTGGGGGTCCAACGACCCTTTCACGGGGGTCGCCTAAGACCATCAGAAAACACATATATAATTACATATTGTTTTTGTGATGAATCACTATGCTTTAATTATGTTCAATTTGTAACAATGAAATTGGGGGTCACCATAACATGAGGAACTGTATTAAAGGGTCGTGGCATTAGGAAGGTTGAGAACCACTGGCTATAAAGAAATCATTAAAAATGGGATACTTAGGTCTCAGGCCCATTCCAACCCACTGATTCACCAAGAGATGTGAAGCAGGTGATCTTCGCAAAAATCAAGTTTTTTCTTTTCTTTTTTTTCAAGCGAGTTTTCACTTAAATGGGCTCTGCTGCCTCCAGGCTTACCCCATGCCGATCCATGTCCACAGTGCTGTCAGAATAATCTTCTAAGATGTAAATCTGAGCATATTACCTTCTCCCACTTAAAAACAATCTTCAATCGTCCCCCTTCATTTGCAAAATAAAGTTCAAGTTTCTAACTAAGCGTGGCCTCCCAGGCCACCCTGCTCACCCCTCAGTACTTGTCTCCTGTCATTCCCTCTCTAACGTGCTTGTCTTTAGCTGGTGAATTATTTCAATTCTCCAGTCCTTATTTGCCTGGCTAATTTTTACATATTCTTTTTTTAAAATATATTTTATTGATTTTTTACAGAGAGGAAGGGAGAGGGATAGAGAGTTAGAAACATCGATGAGAGAGAAACATCAATCAGCTGCCTCCTACACACTCCCCACTGGGGATGTGCCTGCAACCAAGGTACATGCCCTTGACCGGAATTGAACCTGGGACCCTTGAGTCCGCAGGCCGACGCTCTATCCGCTGAGCCAAACCAGTTAGGGCTACATTTTCTTTAAGATTCATCTCAGGTATGGTATTTCACAAGAAAATGTTCCTGTGTTCCCTTACAGCTTAGTCAGGGCTCATTACAGCACCCTCATCATCTGCATGACCCTGAGCACAGCAGAAAAAGCACATTCGGTGCACTTTCAGCTCTGTGGGGAGAAAGATAAAATTGAATCCCTACTTCACTCCATACATCATAGTAATTTCCCAGTTGGTCAAAAGATAGAAGGATTAAAAATAATCTTGGAGTGGGAAAGTCTTTACATATATGACATATAAGATAAAAGCCCCTTTAGAAAGACTATTGAATATGGTTACATGAAAAATGAAATTCTCCATGTCAAAAACATCACTAACAAAATCTAAATGCAAATAATAAATGGCAAAAACTTGAAACATATTTCACAGAGAGTCCCTACACATCAATAAGAAAACAAACACATAAAAATGGCCAGAGAATACAAGTAGTATTCCTAAAAGAGTTACTTACATATGGCTTTTAAAGAATGAAAAGATAAACTGGAACGGAATACCAGTTTTTTTCACTTAGATTAGCAAAGATTAAAAATTTTGAGAACATTGTTATGTTATGTGGAAGCAAGCATTCCATTCATACACTGTGGATGGAAGTGTGTGAATTGGCATGATCTTTATGTTAACAATGACATAACAATGACAAAATTACAAATGCATATATCCTTAATCCAGCAACTTTCTTGCTGGGACTTTATCCATATATTTGTACATGAACAAAATGACAAATTGAAGATGAAGCTTTCCTTCTCCTTCCATTCTCAGACAGAAAATAAAAAATAGGAATGATCTGTTCCTTGAAAGTCTCCTAAAATTTGCCTGGTTTAGGGAATATATACAAATATTCTACTTCTTCTTAGTTTAATTTTGGCAATTGTTTCTTAAAATACATATTTTTATCTAAGTTTTTAAAATTTAATGGCAACATTCATTTGTATTATTACATTCATAATTTTGCATTGTATATAGCTACTGTATCTAACTCCTTTTTTGAGTTAATATTGTTTATTTGAGCTTTTAAATTTTTTCAAAGTATAAGTCCTTGGTTTTATTGAATCTATTATTTGTTTTCTATTTCATCAACATTTGCTCATATCTTAATTATTGGTTTAATTTTACTTTCTTTGGACTTACTCTGTTATTCAATCTTTTTAGCTATTTGAGTGTAAGGATTTGCCCATTTATTTAAATCCTTTCTTGCTTAAATAAGTTTATTTAAGGCTATGAATTTTCCTCTAAATACTACGTTAGTTGTTTTCCACAGGCTTTAATATGTAAGGCTTTTGTTTTCATTTTAAATATTTTATAAATTCTTACGATTTTTCTCTTTGTCTCATGAGTTATTGAAGTGAATTTTCCCCAACTTTTTTTGTTTGTTTGTTTGTTTTGGTGAAGCACTTAAATGTAACTTGTAGACATTATGACAATTCCCCCTTAATTAAATACTAACTATTACTATTATTAGTAGACTTTTCTCTTTATTGTTGTAAAGTATCACTCTTAAAGCCTATTAAACTTTTTCTTTAAATTCTATTTTATCTACTGCTAATCTTGGTATATGGGTTTTCTTTTGATTAGCATTAGCATGATAATCTTTTTTATTTGTACTTTTTAGAGCATGTTCTTACAGCTTTATTTACCTGGGTTTTTTTGTTTGTTTGTTTTCTTTTTACACTAACAATGAAGTGAGAAGAAAATTTGAAAAACAATCCCATTGACCACAGCACCAAAAAGAATAAAATAGTAATCAGCTTAACTAAGGAAGTGAAAGACTTGTACATGGAAAACTACAAAATATTTTGAAAGAAATGAAAAGATGACATAAATAAATGGAATAATATCTTGTTTTTATGAATTAGAAGACATAATATTGTTAAATGTTCATACTACCCAAAGAAACATACATATTCAATGAAATACTTATCAAAGTCCCAATGATGCCTGGCTGGCGTGGGTCAGTGATTAAGCATCCACCTATGAACCAAGAGGTCACAGTTCAATTCCCGGTCAACGCACATGTCCAGGTTGTGGGCTCAATCCCCAGTGTGGGGTGTGCAGGAGGCAGCTGATCAATGATTCTCTCTCATCATTGATGTTTCTATCTCTCTTTCCCTCTCCGTTCCTCGCTGAGATCAATAAAAAAAATATATTTTTAAAAATCCCAATGGCGTTTTTTAAAAAATTGAAAAAAAAAATTCTAAAATTTATATGGAATCACCACAGACCATGAATAGCCAAATCAATCTTGTGAAAGAAGAACAAAGCTGGAGGCATCATACTCCCTGACTTCAAACTATATTACAAAGCTACAGTAATTAAAACAGTATTATATAGGCATCAGGCAGATATATAAACCAATAGGACAGTTTAGAGAAGCCCCAAATAAATCCACATATATATGGTTGACTGATCTTTGATGGTGCCAATAATACATATTGTGGAAAGAACAGTCTCTTCAATAAATAGTGTTGGGAAAACTATATACCCAAATGCAAAATAATGAAACTGGGCCTTTATCTTATAACACACACACACACACACACACACACACACATACACACACACACACACACATATCAACTAAAAATAGATTAAAGACTAAAAAGTAAGACCTGAAACTGTAAACTTCTAGGGAAAAAACATAGGGGACAAGCTTCATGGCATTGATCTTGACAACGATTTCATAGATAAGACACCAAAATCACAGGCAAAATAATAATATATATATGTAAAACTACATCAAAGTAAAAACTAATGCACAACAAAGAAAACAAAAGACTGAAAACTTAATCTATGAAATAGGAAAAAATTTTGCAAGTCATATATTAAATAAGAGGTTAATATTTTTTTTAAAAGGAATTCTTAAACTTTTCTCATCTAAATACAAAGATACAAAAACTGCAAAAAAAAAAGGAATTCTTACAACTCAGTAGCAAAAATCCCCCTAATAACCCAATTTAAAAATAGACTACAACATTGAATAGACATTTCACAAAACAACAACAACAACAAAAAAAAAACACCTACAAATGGCCCACAGACATATGAAAAGATGCTCCATGTCACTAATCATCAGAAAAATGCAAATCAAAACCACAAAAAATAAAGACAAGTGTTGGGAGGATATGGGGAAATTCTAACCTTGTATGCTATTGTTAACAATGGAAAATGGGTAGCCACTATGGAAAACTGTATGAAGATACCTTAAAGAATTAAAAATAGAACTACTATATGATCCAGCAATTTCACTTCTTGATATTTATCCAAAAGAATTGAAATCAGGATCTCCCATGATCATTGCAGCTCCATTCACGATAGCCAAGATGTGGAAACAACCTAAATGTACATTGATGGATGAACGGACAAGAAAATGTAGCATAAACATACAATGGAATACTAATCAGTTTTTAAGAAGAAGGAAATTCTGCAATATGTGATAACATGGATGAACATTGAGGGCATTATGCTAAGTGAAATAAGCCAGTGTGAAATATCCAAAAATTGGTTACCAGGAGCTGGGGGGAAAGGGAGGGAGGAAATAGAGAGTTGCTAATCAATGAGCATCAAGTTTCAGTTATACAGTATCATTAAGTTCTAGAGATCTGAATAATAATGAACCTGCAGTTAACAATACTATATTGTATACTTAAAAATTTAAATTTAAGAGAGTACAGCTCATGGTAACTGTTCTTACCACGATAAAATACAGTTAAAAATGCAATTTGTTAATGTCTCTATTTTAACTGTGGAATTAACTTACATTTATTGTTATTACTGACATATTTGGAATAACTTCTATCGTTTTACTTTGTATTTTCTGTTTTTCCCCTTTGCTTCTTCCTTCCTCCTGTTGAACCTTCTGTTTGAGATGACCAAGTTGAGGATACTTTTCTTTTTTCCCTTCTGCTGGATTGGAACCTATAGATTGCACTTCTGTTCCTTTGGAGATTACTGTTATGGGTGCTAACAAACTATGCCATACGTGTATGTTCAGGTGCTGCGATTCAATGTCTCTAAATCATGGGTCGCCAACCCCAAGTAAAGGAAAACACAAAGGTTCTGCAGTACGTGGTGGATTCTGTTTCTCATGAAGTCACCGTGTGTTCTTTTGTATATCACTTTCTCAAAACTATTCTTCTTTTGTTTTGTTTTGAGGAAACCACGTTTTATACATCTTTGTATTTATTTACAAGTTCTTAGTTTCCCTTGCTATATAAACAATTTGATGGGTTTTAACAACTGCATATATCTCTACCAAGATAATGAATATTTTCACCACCCAGGAAGTTCACTTGTGTCCCAGAAGCAAAATTTTTTTCAAAATAGATGAGTTTTGCTGCTATAAAATTTCATATAAAACGACTCACCCAGTATGTATTCCCTTGTCTCTCACTTCTTTGCTCAGCATAATGTCTGCAAAATTTATCCATGTTATTGTAACAGCAGGTTTTGGTTTTTTTTTTTATGATAAATGCACTCCCCTCCTCCCAGTTCCCGCCCCACCCTCTGCCCTCACTCCCCACCCACTGTCCTCATCCATAGGTGCACGATTTTTGTCCAGTTTCTTCCCGCATCTCCCATTCCCCTTTCCCCGCCAAGAATAGTCAGTCCATTCCCTTTCTATGTCCCTGATTCATTATAATCACCAGTTCATTCTGTAAATCAGATTATTTATTCACTTGATTCTTAGATTCACTCGTTGATAGATGCATGTTTGTTGTTCACAATTTGTATCTTTACCTTTTTCTTCTTCCTCTTCTTAAAGGATACCTTTCAGCATTTCGTATAATACTGGTTTAGTGGTGATGAACTCCTTTAGCTTTTCCTTATCTGTGAAGCTCTTTATCTGACCTTCAATTCTGAATGATAGCTTTGCTGGATAAAGTATTCTTGGTTGTAGGTTCTTGGTATTCAGCACTTTGAATATTTCTTGCCATTCCCTTCTGGCCTGCAAAGTTTCTGTTGAGAAATCAGCTGACAGTCGTATGGGTATTCCCTTGTAGGTAATTGAGTCTCTTTCTCTTGCTGCTTTTAAGATTCTCTCTTTGTCTTTTGCTCTTGGCATTTTAATTATGATGTGTCTTGGTGTGGTCCTCTTTGGATTCCTTTTGTTTGGGGTTCTCTGCTCTTCTTGGACCTGTAAGTCCATTTCTTTCACCAGGTGGGGGAAGTTTTCTGCCATTATTTCTTCAAATAGGTTTTCAATATCTTGCTGTCTCTCATCTTCTGGCACCCCTATTATTCTGATGTTTGTACGCTTGAAGCTGTCCCAGAGGCTCCTTACACTATCTTCGTATTTTCGGATTCTTTTTTCATTTTGCTTTTCCGGTTGGGTGTTTTTTGCTTCTTCGCATTTCAAATCTTTGGCTTGATTCTTGCGCTCCTCTGGTCTGCTATTGGGTGTAATATTCTTTATTTCAGACCGTGTATGCTTAATTTCTAGTTGTTTCTTTATCATAGCATCGAGGGTCTCATTAGTTTTCGTGAGTCTCTCCTCAAGTTTATTGGCAGCTTCTAGCACATTTTTGCAAGCCCTCAAAATTGCGTTTTTTAGCTCTATATCGTCCATTTCTGTCATGTTTTTTTGTCTCCGCATTTTTTATGCTTTCTTGGTGCACCCCCTAGTGGTCTTTGTGCGCAGTCTTGTTCTAGTTGAGCCTTGATTGTTGTAGTTAATACTAGAGGGATTTGACCACCAGGCCGACTGGCTGTGTGAATTAGCTGTGTCTGCTCTGGTTTTTGTTTTCTTTCCAAGTCGTATTCCATTGTATTGATGTACAAAATTTGTTTATCTATTCTCCTGTTGATGAACATTGATTTGTTTCCAAATTGAGACTATTACGAATAAAATTTGCTATGAACATTCTTATATAAGCATTTTTGTGGACATGCTTCCATTCTCTTGGTTAATTACGTAGGCACAGAATTAACAGCTCATAGACAAGTGTGTGTTTAACTTTCTAAGAATCATTTGTAACTGTTATGTCTTCCTTATGAGTTAAAACTTATTATTATGACATGTCCCTTTTTATTTCTGGTAATACTCTTTGTCTTAAAGTCCATTTGTCTGATTTTAATTTAGCCACTCCAACTTTCTTATGTCTTTATTCATCTTCTTACTTTCAATCTGAGTCTTTACATTTAATGTGTGTCTCTTGCAGATAGAATATATGTAGGCCTTGATTTTATATTTTTATCCAGTCTGATCCCATGGTTTTTACTTGGAGGATTAGTTTATTAACTTTTGATGTACAAATGGAAATGACTAGAATTAGGTGTTCAATTGCTATTTGTTCTTTATTTGTTCATCTGTTTTTTGTTCCTCATTCCTTCCTTTCTTATTTTTTGGGGGGTTAATCAAATTTTTATTTTATTATTATTATTAATTATTTTACTATTCAAGTCTAAGACTTATGTTGGTATGTCTAATTCTGTCATGGCATCTGCTTCATGCAGGACTTAGCTGATGTAGTCTTTTATATGTACCATGTTTTTACTATTTCTGATATTCTTCTTTTCTGTAGATTGGAAATTCCAACAGACTTGCCCAACCCCAGACCTACTGGATGAAATATACTTTTAACAAGATTCCTGCGTGATTTTGCATACACATTACTTTTGAGAAGCACAGTTCTAGCCATTGTCATACTACTTATCACACTATCATGTTTTCTTTTTTCCTTTTCTAGGATGTGCGCTACAAATGTCTTTTATACGTCTATCCCTTAAACCTACACAGTACTTGGTACAGAGTAAATGCTCAATAAATGCTTACAGAATGAATAAAATGGGGATAACACACCTACTAAGCGGTTTGCCGTTGGTGAAGGCTGCACTTGAGGTTGGCAAGTTGCGTTTCATTCCTAGGTTTCCATTAACTATCACTTGCTCGCGAATAATAGGAACCATTCCACATTAGGCCCACCAACACAATCTGTCACCTCATAACCACATAGCAAAAGCTTTTCATCTCTTAATGGAGCTTTGTGTGATTTAAAAAAGATTTTTTTTTTTAAGTCAGAAATCAGAGAACTTAGGTGAGGCTGTTAGAAACATCCCAGAAAAAGCTCATAAATACAGGGTCAAGGAGAATGGAATTCTATTAGGTCATAACCATTGTTCTTTGTCTAGGGGAGAGAAATATGCCAGAAGGAGATCTGAAATTTATCAGGCATAGAGTGAGAAAGGGGAGATGAAGGGATGGCAAATGGGAGGGGAGGGGAGGAAGGTATATAAAAGAAAGAAAATTTCCCATCAGCACTGGGCCCAAGGACAGAGAAGAGAAGGAACATTTTAGAGTCCCATCTAGTGCTTAATGCTTGATAAGGGTCTACTGATCTGCACTGTTGCTCACAATGCCCTCTTGACCTGGACTGTCACCTTGTCTGATCTCCTTCTATAAAAAGTCTACCAATCCTTTAAGGCTCTTCCAAAATTTCCCTCTACCTTGCAAGCTTTCTTTTATTGTCTCCAATGGATGCCCTAGCTCCATAGAATCCTCTTCTGTGACTTGGCCCTGGCCAGGCAGCTCCAATGGTTAGAGCATCATTCCAATACACCAAGGTTGTGGGCTCGAATCTGGGTCAAGGCACATACAAGAATCAACCAATGAATGCATAAATAAGTGGAACAACAAATCATTGTTTCTCTCTCTCACTTACCAATAATTAAAAAAAAAAAAAAAAAAGGAATCCTGTTCTGGGACTAACTTCAAGTCTGTTTGTGTGCTTGTCTTCCCTTATTCAACTGTAAATGTCATGGACCATTTTGTCTCTCTCAGTCTCCTAGAGCACAGCCCAGTGAAGATCAACTTACAAGGCATCTACTGGGCATAAAAAGTAAAAAGATTTCAGTTAATTTGCACTGAACTGATCTGGACCTAACCTGGAAACAGAGTGACCCTCTTCTCCAAAACTTACCCCTCACACTCTGTTTCAAAACTTTGAAGATTTTCTTTGGCCCTGTAGATCTGCTTCCTTCTATCTGATAATATTGACCGAACCACAGGTTGGTCCCAAGGAACAGGATTGCTGTGTTGTCGGATAAGACCATGTTTAGCTTTGTAAGAAACTGCCACGCAATCTTCTGAAGTGGGTGGCTATCCTGTTTTGCATTCCCACTAGCAACGAATGAGAGTTCCTGTTGCTCCACATCCTTGCCAACATGTACTATTGCCAGTGCTTTGGATTTTAGTCATTCTAATGCGTGTAGATGGTATCTCATTGTTGTTTTAATGTGCAGTTCCCTAATGACACACAATGGTGAGCATCTTTTCATATGCTTATTTGCCATCTGTATATCTGTTTGGTGAAGTGCCTGTTCAGATATATTTTGTCCATTTTTAATTGGGTTGTTTGTTTTCTTATTGTTGAGTTTTGAGTTCTTTGTATATTTTGGATACAAGTCCCACAGGATATGTGTTCTGCAAAGATTTTCTCTAAGTCTGTGTCTTGTCTTTGCATTCTCCTAACAATGGATTGTGCTTTTGGTGTTGTATCAAAAGTCATTGACAAACCCAAGCTTGCCAGGATTTTTTCTTACAGTATCTTCTAGAACTTTTATATTTTACATTTAGGGATTTAATCCATTCTGAATTAATTTTATAAAAGGTGTAATGTCTGGGTCTAGATTTATTTATTTTATCCTCACCTGAAGATATTTTTTCCATTGATTTTTTAGAGAGTGGAAGGGAGAGAGGTGGGGGGGGGAGAGAAAAAGAGAGAGAAACATGGAGAAAAAGAGAGAGAAACATGGATGTGAGAAAGACACATCAATTGGTTGCCTCCTGCTTATGTCCCGACTGGGCCAGGGATGGAACCTGCAACCAAGGTACATGCCCTTGACCGGGAATTGAACCTGCGACCCTTTGGTTCGTGGGCCGATGCTCTAACCACTGAGCAACCGGACATGGCTAGATTAACTTTTTGCATGTGGATACAAGCATTTATTGAAAAGATGATCCTTTCTCCATTGAATTAGCTGTGTTCCTTTGTCAACAACCAGTTGACTATATTTGCGTGGGTGTCCGGGAGCTCACTTTAGAGATGTACTGTGGCTCCCGCAGCAAAGGCATCTGGGAAGTGCTGCACTCTCTGTGAGTGCAAACCTCTCGGTGACCCTGCACCCTCGTGCTTGGCTGACTGCCTGGAAAGCTGAAAGCCAGAATGCTGCCCAAAGGCAGACATCATGCCCTGGGAGGGGGGTTAGTGCATGTATAGAATGTGATAATTGCCTGATGTTATCTTTTAACTTAGGAATGTATTGTTCATTCTGGTGACTACCCGCCTACTCTAGCCCTAACGGTTTAGCTCAATGGATAGAGCATTGGCCCCTGGACCAAAGGGTCATCGGTTTGGTCAAGGGGCGTACCTTGGTTGCAGGCTCAATCACAGGCCTGGGTTGGGGCACATGTGGGAGGCAACCAATCGAGATGTCTCTCTCACATGGGTGTTTCTCTCTACCTGTCTCTCCCTCTCCTTTTCCCTCTCTCTAAAAAAAATTAATGGAAAATATCCTCAGGTGAGGATTAACAACAACAACAAAAGGGACGCTATCCTGGGAGGGGTGTGGATTTTTCCTGGCCCACCACCGCTGGGCAGCTGCTTTTCCCATGTATGTAAGTTTCTCCTAGTAAAGCTCTTATGAATTTGAAGAAGGCTACAGTCAGTTCTTCAGAATTGATCCTGATTTTGGACTTTTTGGGGCTTTTCCTCCACAGTGGGTTTATTGCTGGGCTTTGTATTTTGTTCCTGACCTATTTATCTATTGTTTTACTGTCCTGATTACTGTAATTTTGTATTAAGTCTTGAAGTTGGGTTTTATAAGTCTTCTAACTCTTCTTTAGTGTTGTGTTGGCTATTCTGGGTCTTTTGCCATCCCATATAAATGTTAGAATCAGTTTATTTATATCTAAAAAATAATTACTGAAAAAATAAATAAAATAAAAAATAATTACTGACATTTTGAATGGGTTTGTGTTGAATTTATATGTCAAATTGTAAAGAATGTACATCTTAACAATGTGAAGCCTTCCTATTCATAAATATGGAAAACCTCTTCGTTTATTTAGCTTTACTTTCTTTCACAGGGGCTTTGTAGTTTTCCTTGTGCAGGGCAGGTCTTATACATATTTTGATAGATTTATACCTAAGTATTTAAAATTTTATATTAATGTAAATGGTGGTGTTTTTCTAATTTCAAATAACAAATTTTCATTTTTATTATATAAGAAATTGACTTGTAGCCCTAACCGGTTTGGCTCAGCGGATAGAGCGTCAGCCTGCGGACTCAAGGGTCCCAGGTTCAATTCCCAGTCAAAGGCATGTACCTTGGTTGCGGGCACATCCCCAGTGGGAGGCGTGCAAGAGGCAGCTGATCGATGTTTCTCTCTCATCGATGTTTCTAACTCTCTATACCTCTCCCCTCCTCTCTGTAAAAAATCAATAAAATATATATTTTTTTAAAAAGAAATTGACTTGTGTGAATCATGTTGTATTCTGCAACCTTGCTATAATTGCTTATCAGTTTCAAGGTTTTTATTAATCCATTCTTGGGATTTTTTACATAGACAACCATGTCATCTACAAAGATAGTTTTATTTCTTTCTTCCTAAATCTGTATGCCTTCTATTTACTTGTCTTGTCTTATTACATTAACTAGTACTTCCAGGCTAAAATGAAGACATTCCATATACATATCTCTACTTCTCACTTCTCTTGAAAAAAATAGAGAACTGGGCAAGCAGCCTGCTTTGGGAGCCTTTGCCTGTAGGTAATGAATGGTGCTTTTTCAGACAGAGCATGTGCTTCTAGCTCCCTACAGTTCTTACCACTTCCAGGAAACAATACTCTGTTTCTTTGTGAGAAATGGCAATCAAGAGAGGGTTAAAATTTTTATTTAAATAAAAAACATGGTCCAGGGATACCAAGATCTTCACAAAAAACAACAACAAAAAAAACAGAAAAATCTCCAGGGACATGTGATTTGGAAAAAAGCCAGAGCCTCTTTAAACAGCTCCCCATTTACATATTTGGGAATTTTAAGATTTCCAATATCTCCTTGTGAGGTATTTGTCTACTAAACAGGCAGCCCCTCTCACACCACCTCACTCACAGCTACCCCATCCTCCTCCTTAGGTCTTAACATTCAGCTCTTATGCCCTCTCCCTCGGTCTCCAAAGCCAGTTCTCACCCTTGAGCTTGATCTACTCCTTTCTCCTTCCCTGTATCACTGACATTTTGTGTTGCTCTTCCTGCCTCTGCCATTATCCTTTCAGGGAACGTATCAGTGTATAGGAATCCAGCAACGTGGGCCCATGTTGTTAGTGCTCTAAATCCACAGTGATTGCCCTTTATATGCTTTGGTTCAGCTGTTTTATGGGTTTAAAGGTTGTACTAGGCTAACTTGAGACATTACCACCATGATCACACCATTTCTATGGGAACGTGTGTTGGAATTCCAAACAAATAAGTTAAGACGGAAAACAACGTGTCACTAAGCTGAGGTCACCTGCAGCCCGGTAAGGGCAGGAAGACCATTTTGACAGGCCCCAGCTGCTTCAGTGTTTTGTGCCAAGTAGACCAAAGCTGGAATTTGCGTTTAGAGCTACATACGTCACTGTGTGTGTGCGCGCACATGTGCAGGTAAGCATGCATGCACATGGTGGGGTGGCGGGGAAGGAGGGAGGCACGGATCTTCATAGCCCACCCAGTGTTCAGATTCGAGCATTTGACTTTTCATAACTTCGGACCTTGTAGACTTTAGGTGTTGCATTTCCTTTCTCTTTAGTTATTGGGTGTCATCAGCTGTAGATAGGCAACGAGCTAAAGAATAGCCTTTGAATTTCAAAAGAAATTTACCTTGTTCATAGGGCAACAAATCCAGGCATGGGCAGACTTCTTGAAGCTCTAAGCCAGTGATTCTCAACCTGGATGCACATTAGAATCAATAGGGAGCTTTATTTTTTTAAATATCTTTTAATTAATTTCAGAGAGGAAGGGAGAGGGAGAGAGAGATAGAAACATCAATGATGAGAGAGAATCATTGATCGGCTGCCTCCTGCATGCCCCCTTACTGGGGATCAAACCCACAACTTGGGGAAGTACCCTGACCAGGAATTGACCCATGACCTCCTGATTCATAGTTTGATGCTCAACCACTGAACCACACCAGCCAGGCACTATAGGGAGCTTTAAAAAACCTCCAATGTCTGGCCCTACCTCAGACCAGTTGAATCAGATTCCCCAAGGTGAGGCCCAGGAAATCAGTGTGCTTGGGTATGTACACACACTTACACACAATCCCCCAGGCGATTCTCGTGCAAATTGGGTTGTAAAGCACTGCTCTAAGGGTGTGACACTCAAGCTTGTACCTCTTCGAATGTGACGCGAAGACCGAATAGGAGCAAGGATCCTGTACCAGTTCTGCAGAGGAGGCTGTTTATGGACACTTTCTGGCGACATTACAGACACCTGATACTTTAGAAGGGAACTGGATCTCCTTTTTGATAAGCAATGTTCTCTCTTTCAAGGGAAGAGGAGGAGGCAGAATTGAAATCCAGTAAGATAATTGAAGCAAATAACTCCAGGCACAAATAACAAAAAGTTCTTCCGCATATTCATTACATAAAGGCAACTGCTGCGTATAGAAGAAACATAATTTGTACCAAGTCTTCCTTTTTTTTAGAATTATCTATAAAATTTTAAATTAACTTGTAGTTGTTGAGACACTTAAAAAATCCAAGGATATGTTTAGAGAGGGAGGGTGGGGGAGAGAGAGAGAGAGAGAGAGAGAGAGGAGAAACATCAATCAGTTGCCTCCCATATGCAACCTGATGGGGGATTGAACCCACAACCCAGGAATATGCCTTTACTGGAAATCAAACCCGCAACTTTTTGGTGTATGGGATGACACTCCAACCAACTGAGCCACCTGGCCAGAGCTTAATTTCTTACTTTTAAGAGAATACCTACTTCCCCTGTCTCTGTCCCTCTCCTCCCTCCTCCCTCCCCCCACCCCCACACACCTCCAATATGCTTTTCTTTTATTCCTTTTGCTACAAGTGGAGAGCAGGAGGAGAGAAAGATCTTTAGTGTTTATTTTAAAGGTAACATGTAAAATCTCACCAGAACAGGAAATTGAGTAAGGGGTTAGCAGAGAAGGAATATAAAATTAGTCCTCTCGGAACAGAATTGGTCAGTATCTGGCATACCTGTGAATCAAGCCACCAGGAAAGTGTAATTTGTGGCATAAACAACCAGGAACCGACACCGGAGGTCTTAAATAATCAAAACTAGAGGCTGTGACAGTTACTGTTTCAAGGTAAATTAGTGAGGAAAACTGATCTGCTGGAGAAGTTGAGCTGGTTTTCCTGGGGGGCTGGCTGGAGACCGTGCTCCACAGCTATAAGGCTGAGCTATCTGGTCGGATGTGCTGACTCATTTTACCTGAATCCACAGATAGGGGCCTTGGAGTTAGTGGCTCTGCAGTAAGGAGAAGATGAGGAGGGCAAAAAGCTGGGGCGGGGGAATAAATGGAAAAAGGTGAGGAGTAGAACACAGTAGGGAGTGAGGACGGAGGTGTGAGAAAGGTGCACATTTAAATGCCCATACTCATCCGATCCCGTTTATACTTCACTTATTCTCACCACACACTGACTCATCTCTGAGCTAGGAGAAACTTGCATGGACTGCAGATGTTTGGCTCTTGAGTTTGGAACGGAAGAGTGCGCTGTCATCACTCGCTGGTCACCGAAGAGAACCGGGAACAGAGTGCGGCTGTATTGCATGGTCCGCTGGAGTCACCATCACTCCAGGAAAACGACTCAAGATGCGTGCACGATGGCTGCTGTCATCACAGCAGAAGACAGATGGCCTTGCAGGGTGTCATTACCACAGCTTCTGTCAGACTTGTTTATCGCGCGTCTGGCTACACTGACAGGCCAGTTTAGAGAGAGTGGAAGAACTCATTTGGCACATGAAGACAGTTTCAGGGGGCAAGCATAATGCATGCACACGGGCAGGAAGATCACACAGCCATTCCAAACACACTTCTCACAGGTGTCCTCAAAAGGCTGAATTTCGGTAGACAGCCATCGGCCTTTCGCGTTCCCTGACCTCCAGCTGAGAGGAGCGGGAGGCCCTAATCCCTATCACATGGCCTAGTGTGCCACGCCTGTTTCTTATATACGGGACATTTAACTTTTCTTTTTTCCAAAACTTAAGTTCAGAATTCTGAAAATAAAAATAACATCCTTTCATATCCATACACCTGCTAGTAAATATCAGGCACACACACTGTACTGGTTATTCTCCTTTATAATACAGCTCCCCACCCTTCCATTCTCCACCCTTCTTTGTCCCTTTGGCTTCTTATTGGGTTTGGCCAAGGTGGGGGAATAGTAACAAATCAGAGGGTAGGAGGAGAGAAAAATGGGGACATTTGTTTCCTGTGCCACCTTGTCCACAGCCCTAGGTTTTGTAGACTTACAGATTGCTTCACTCATTGCCATGGTATGTCTCACATCTCTGCCTCCCAAGAAAGAACTCACATGCCAAAGGAATTGAGGTGATTAAGAAGCGTCTAGGGCAGTGATGGTGAACCTTTTGAGCTCGGCGTGTCAGCATTTTGAAAAACCCTAACTTAACTCTGGTGCCGTGTCACATATAGAAATTTTTCGATATTTGCAACCATAGTAAGACAAAGACTTATATTTTTGGTATTTATTTTATATATTTAAATGCCATTTAACAAAGAAAAATCAATCACTGGTCTAGGGCAGTGATGGTGAACCTATGACACGAGTGTCAGAGGTGACACGAGAACTCATTTTTTTGGTTGATTTTTCTTTGTTAAATGACATTTAAATATATAAAATAAATAGCAAAATTATAAGTCTTTGACTTACTACGGTTGCAAATATCAAAAAATTTCTATATGTGACACGGCACCAGAGTTAAGTTAGGGTTTTTCAAAATGCTGACACGCCGAGCTCAAAAGGTTCGCCATCACTGGTCTAGGGAAATGAAGTAACTGCCCACTGCCTCTCAACCAAAAAATGGATTCAAGAATAAAACCAACCTGTGTGATTCTGAACCCCTAGCTGTTTCTATCAAATTACAACATCTCATTACTGCCATGTTTGATATATCTCAATTTCATGGCAAAATAAATTTGCTCGGACCTGAATGACGCTATAGAGTAGACCACATGAAGCTAAGAGACATATTAGAACATTCCACTCAATACCAGAGTACACATCCTTCTGAAGTGCACATGCAACATTCTCCAGGATAGATCACATGTTGGGCCACCAAGCAAGCCTTAACAAATTTAAGAAGATTGAAATTATGTCTAGTGTTTTTTCCAATCACAATGGTATAAAACTAAAAATCAACAACAGGAGGAAAACTGAAAAATTTATGAACATGTGGAAATTAAACAACACATTGCTGAACAACCAATGGGTGAATAAGGATATTTAAAGGAAAACCAGAAAGTATCTTAACATATTGCAGGCGGATCATGAGCATTCTTGTGTTTTCGTATTACACAATGTTTTACATAAATGTTGAAGGCACGCCTTAAAATTAAATACCCATTGCATTTTGAAGTTATTTATTACATGTTCTTACAAGCTAATATCTTTTTAAAGTATGATACTTTGTAAAACGTTCTTTGTACTTGTTCAATAGAAACTTATCTGGCCACTGGGTAAAGCTAGCAATAAAACTACTGGTGCGCAATGTGTTAAGACAAATAAAAATGAAAACACAATATAGCAAAACTTATGGCATGCAGCAAAAGAAGTTCTAAGAGGGAAGGTTATAGCAATAATTGCTTACATTGAAAAAAGAAATATCTCAAGTAAATAACATAACTTTACATTTTAAGGAATTAGAAAAAGAACAAACTAAGCTCAAAGTTAGCAAAAGGAAGAAAATACTAAAGTTTAAAGCAGACATAAATAAAACAGAGACTAGAAACATAATAGAAAAAGTAAATGAAATTAAAAGTTGTTTCTTGGAAAAGATAAACAAAGTTGACAAAATTTTAGCTAGACTAACCAAGAAAAAAAGAGGACTCAAACAAAATTATAAATAAAAGAGGAGACATTACAAGTGATATCCCTAGAAACATTTATACAGCAAAACACTGGATAACCTAGAGAAAATGGATAAATTCCTAGAAACATACAACCTACCAAGATTGACTCATGAAGAGATAGAAAATCTGAACAGATCAATAATGACTAAGGAATTGAAGCAGTAATCAAAACCTCTCAACAAAGAAAAGCCCAGAACCATATGGTTTGATTGGTGAATTCTACCAAGTATTTAAAGAAGAATGAATACCAACCCATCTCATATTCTTCCAAGTGTTAATGAACACTCTCATACTCATTTTATGAGGCAGCATTATCGTGATACCAAAGCCAGATAAGGACACTATAAGAAAAGTATAGGCCAATATCCGTCACAAATAAAGATTACACCACTGTTTAGAACTGATGAATTAATTTAGTAGAGTTGCAGGATACAAAAGTCAACATACAAAAATCGGTTGCATTTCTATACATTAATAATAAAATATCTGAAACAAATAAAGAAAAAAATCTCATTCACAACAGCATCCAAAACAAAACAATAAAATACTGAGGAATAAGTGTATATCAAGGAGGTAAACGAGTTGTACACTGAAAACTATAAGACACTGATAAAAAAATTGAAGAAGACACAAATAAATAAAAATATATCCTGTATTTGAGGAAGAATTAATATTGTTAAAATGTCCATACTACCCAAAGTCATCTATAGAATCAATGCAACCCCTATCAAAATGCCAATGGCATTTTTTTCCCAGAAATGGGAAAAACTATCTTAAAATTTTTATGAAACTATAAACAACCCTGAATAGTCAAAGCATTCTTAAGAAGAACCAAGCTGGAGGCATCATGGTTCATGATTTTAAACTATACTACAAAGTTATAGTATTTAAAACTGTATGGTACTGGCACAAAAACAAACACATAGATCAATGAAATAGAATCAAGAGCCCAGAAATTAACCCATGCATATACAGCCAACTAATATTTCACAAAGGAGCCAAGAATATTCAGTGGGGGGAAAAAATAATCTTTTCAATAAACAGTGCTGGGAAAACTGGATATTTACATGCAAAAGAATGAAATTGGACTCCTGTCTTACACCACTCATAAAAACTAACCCAAAATATCAAAGGCTTAAATGTAAGAACTGAACCTTAAAACTCCTAGAAGAAGACATAGGGAAAAACTCCTGGACATGGGTCTTGGCAATTATTTTTTTAATATGACAGCAAAAGTACAAGCAACGAAAGCAAAAATAAATAAGTGGGACTATATCAAACTAAAAGGCTTCTGCACCGCAAAGGAAACAATGAACAAAATGAAGAAGCAACTTATGGACTAGGAGAAAATACTTAAAAACCACAAAGCACATAAGGGGTTAATATGCAAAATATATAAGGAACTCATACAACTCAATAGCAAAACCACAAATAATTTGATTAAAAAACTGGCAGAGGAACTGAATAGACGTTTTTCCAAAGAAGACCTATAAATGGCCAACAGGTATATAAAAAGATACTCAACATCACTAACCATCAGGGAAATGCAAATGAAAACCACAGTGAGATATTACCTCACACCTGTTAGAATGGCTGTTATAAAAAAAGACAAGAGATAACAAGTTTTAACAAGGATGTGGAGAAAAGGGAACCCTTGTACACTGCTGATAGGAATGTAAATTGGTACAATTATTATGGAAAACAGTATGGCGGTTTCTCAAAAAAATTAAAAATAGAACTGCCATAAGATCCTGTAATCCCATTTCCATGTATATATCTGAAGTAAATGAAATTACTCTCTCACAAGATATCTGCACTTCCACGTTCATTATAGTATTCTTTACAACAATCAAGGTATGGAAACAACCTAAGTGTCCACCAATGAATGAATGGATAAATAGAATGTCACACACACACAACCTTAAAAAAGGAAACCTGCCCTTTGTAACAACACGGATGAACCCTGAGGCATTATGCTAAGTGAAATGAATCAGACAAAGACAAATACTGTAGGATTTCACTTACCTGTGGAATCTAAAACCAGCCAAACTCACGGAAACAGACAGTAGTATGGTGGTTGCCAAGGAGTGGGGGTGGGGAAATGGGAAGATGTTGGTCCATAGATACAAACTGCCAGTTATAAGCTGAGTAAGTTCTGTGGCTCTAACGCACAGCATGGTGACTATAGTTAACAATACTGTGTTGTATACTTGAAGTTTGCTAAGAGGAGATCTTAGATGTTCTCAACACACACATACCAGTTAATTTGAGGTGATGATATGTTTGCTCACCTAGTGCGGTGATCATTTTGCAACATATATGTGTACCAAATCATTGCATTGCACACCTCAATGTTACCCAATGTTATATGTCAAGTATATCTCAATAAACTTGAAAAGAAAATATTTGTCTTGCATTGAGCCTTAACTAAGATGGTTTAAAGCAGAGGTTCTCAACCTGTGGGTCACGACCCCTTTGGGGGTTGAACGACCCTTTCACAGGGGTCGCCTAAGACCATCGGAAAACACATATATAATTACATATTGTTTTTGTGATTAATCACTATGCTTTAATTATGTTCAATTTGTAACAATGAAATTGGGGGTCACCACAACATGAGGAACTGTATTAAAGGGTCGAGGCATTAGGAAGGTTGAGAACCACTGGTTCAAAGTGTTACCAGACAAGAGCAGTGTTGTGGTAAAAAGGGCTGGGTCAGGGGGGTGAGGTGTGAGCGCTGTCTCTTCCTACCTGAGAAGCCCTGATGTGTCACCTGAGAGTCCACAGAGGGGCGTGGCGGGCCTGGCTGGGAGCCCCACCCTGCAGTCCCATCGCCATTGCCTATTTGGATCCTTAATCCTTCTCCTTCGCAAACTGAATCCCAGGTCCATTCACCCTGCCTGAACGGCCATGCACTTCAAGGAAAGAGCCCACAGAATGACCCTTTATCCGTCTCAGCCTCTCTGTTTGTCTGGGGCCGACCTTGCCAAAAGATAGCTCTGGGCAAGGGCTTGGCAATGCAGTGCAATTGTTGCTGAAAAGATGTGAGGGAGAGTTGCAAGAGGCACTTCTGGGAAGGGGTTCCTTGTCTCAAAAAGTTACACCCGAGAGAGGTAACCCTTTTTTTCTGTCTTGAATGTCATTGCCTGCAAGGATGCCTAAAACCGCAGAAGCCATGAGGAGAGTCCTCCTAAGGGGCCGGTGTGAGGATGAGAGGGGGGAAGGAAAGAACTGGGTCCCTGCCATAGGTCTGGGGCCCTGACTGGAAGAACCAGGCACTGTCCAATCTCACCTACCTTCCTATTATAACACACATCCCTCGTAGTGCAGACTCCATCTGCTGAGTCTTGTTTCTTGTGGCCAAAAGTACAACGGGGACAGATATGTACAGATTGTGGTTCTAGCATTAACTTCTAATATCTAAGGACATTTTCTAAAGGAAATAATTCTGTCCTGATCCCCTGTGGATCCTCTTATTCCACTGTCTTTGTCCAAATGGTCATCCTCACGACATGAGGTCAAGCATCATATGAAAGAACTCCAGAAATTTAGGACTCACATCTCTGCTCTGAATCTGCGGCCTTGACCCTCCCCTGCCCTCTATTCTCCCAGCTTTTGACTTCTTTTTCCACCCGCCAGTATTCAACGCCCCTCTTCCTCAGGCCTGACCTTGGGTACTGCCTTGTCCGTGAGAGTTTAGAGTTCCCGCCGGTTAAGCTTCGGGGTCTCCCCGCAACCACACGGGCCCAGCAGGACTTGGGTAATGTCCCTGCCATCTCCCCTCCCATCTCATACCTCGCTGGGGTCATCTCAGAAGTTCTGCTTCTTGTCCTTTTTGGTTTGAGGTTCTCTTCTGGGTTCTCCTGCGGCCCTGTCTGCTCACTCAGACCAGAGGTGTCGATGCAGTGGCTGCAACTCCTCAGTCTCTCCTCTGCACTGGCTCAGAGTTCTCCCGTGAGGTCCCGGGTAGCCTTCCACGCTGTTTCCACGGAGGGCTGCTTCTCTTCGCTGTGCACCCCGTGGGAAAGCCGCCTGCAGCTGTGACGGGGCAGGGTTCTGCACGGTGGCCTCTGCCGGCCTCCCACAGGCAGGAATTGAAACCTTGGTATCTCCTTCCTGGTGCGGTGGCTGTTTTAGGTGGAAGGGGAAGCACGTTCAGATTGGACACATCCTCCGTGGTGCTCCCCACGCTCCTCATCCCCAGGCTTAGCAATCAGGGCTTTTTCTGTTTACTGTTTCAGGCCCACAATCTGAAAGCGACATTAGGAGCTGAGAGGTATGCGAAATGTACAAAAAGGCTGTCTGCGCTTGTTTTCGTAGCAGTGCCTGCCTGCCTCGCAGGTCCAATCCAGATCTTAAATTCCATGCTGCCAAATAAGATAGTAAAAATGCAACTGTAGGATTGCTAACAGATTCTTGGACTGAAGCGCCAGCCGCCCCAACGTGCCGGATTGAATAACAATGCAGAGAACAATGGTATAACATATGCAACGCATTGTCTTTCCTTTTTAAAAACTCATTTTATAAAATCCCTTAATTGAATCAGGCTTGAACTTCCTGTGGCATCAAACCAAGTAGAATTACACCGATGCTAAAAATGTAAATGTATCCCAGATACTGCTAAATGATGCGTGCGTGGGAATGTTAGCCTGAAGTCTCGCATGCTCACACTGCGGTGATAAAGCAGAACCCGGAGATCAGGCTTTGAGATAAACATTTATGGGAATACTTTTAATTCCATGCTTTCTTAGGATTGTGAAACTGGTTTTGACCTTGGAATCCTAGAATGTCAGACCTGGGATGACCTTTAAGAGATCAGCGGTTCCTTCTCCAGATGGTGAAACGGGTGCCTGGAGGGGGTAACGAGACACACTCAAGGGCACTCGATGAGCAAACAGAGCCAGGCCGGGTTCAGTTCAACGCAGCTGTCCTACGCTTTCACCTTGTGTTGGGGCATGGTGATCAGAGTAAAGTAGAAACAACACTGCTTTCCAGGTAGCCTCAAGTGTGTGGATGTCCGGGTCAGGCCTATTTCACTTCCCCCTTCATTCTGATAGATTCCTTGAGAAATAGGAAACTTTGTGGTTAGCAGCACATGCCTAAGAAACTAGAAAATATGAAAAAACGAAGGCTACCTCCCTGGCTCCCGAATGTTGGGTCCTACTCCCCAAGCAGAGGGCCAATGAGCTCTGCCCCTCCAGCTTTGTCTCTGTGCCTCTCACTCCGCAGCAGGCGCTCATTTATTATTATTCCACCACTAGAGGCCTGATGCACGAAGATTCATGCAAGAATGGACCTTCCTTCCTCTGGCTGCCAGCACCGCCTTGGCTCCAGCCTGAACCACCTTTCCACCTTCTCAGGCTGCCCAGAGGCCCAGAGAGGCTGGGGTAGTGCAGAATGTCTGTGTCCTCCCCATGGCAACACGACAACTCAAGCGACCAGCCCCCAGCCGTTGGGCACCTGTGTATGCAAATTAGCCTGCTGTCTTTGTTGGGTTAATTTGCATACTCACTCCTGATTGGCTGGTGGGCGTGGTGAAGGTACGGTCGATTTGCGTCTTTCTTTTGGTTTTTTTTTTTTAGTATAGAAGATAACACAGCCAGGGGTAGCCAGAGCCTGGTGGCATTTCAGGTCATCAGTCTCCCTGTTTGGTGGCAGGTTAGAGGATATCATTTAGAGAATGCATGTACCAAACATTTCTTTTCCTTTCCTTTTACTTTTTCTTTCTTTTTTCTTTTTTTTACCATTGCAGTCAGCAACCGAGGAGGAAAATTGTGCAGTGCAATGCAGCCATCAGTGTGACGATTCTGGCTGTGATGCTGGAGCCTGGTACCTCCTTCCTGGTGCTGTTGCCAGGAAGACTTGTCACTGACACACATTTGCTCCCTGAGAAGTGAGCTCTTCCCCCTCCCGCCTTCATTATGCCTGCAGAGGGAGCCATGCCAGACACTCGCGTTCACATGCCTGAAATGTCAGGCCGGCCTGGCAATGCGAGCGATGCGATAAATCTGGAGAGCAGCATCGGATCGCTGGATGCAGAATCTGTTCGCGCACACAGGCTGCAGCAGGCACGGCGGCAGGCCCTCCAACCCCTTGAGGGCTCCACCAAGGAGGAGGTTAAAGGACACAGCCTCCAGACCCGGGAAAGGTGGGTAAGGAAGTCAGGAGCTGACGTGCAGAAGAGCCTACAGCTGTTGACATACCTCCCACATACCAGACAGGAGACTCAAGTGGAGCTTCAGAGAAGGCAGGAGGAGCTGGGGGAGGGAGCCCCGGAGGGGCCTCAATGTGAGCAGATCCTCCAGCACAAAGACCTGTGAAGGCCCTGAGTCTGGACATCAGAGGGAAGGTTGGTTTCAGCTTCACCGGGAACCCGGTCAAGACGGAAAATCAAATATATAGAACCTGCCAGGTTGGCAGGTTCCTTAAAGAAATCGCTGGGAAAAGCCAACCAAGTCAGTCCTTTCTTCAGTGAACGAAGAAAAGCGCCTCCCCTGAGCCACTTACTCACTCCAAGGCCCAGAAACAAGGGGCCAGTCCACTGAGCTCAGTTCAGGCCACTGGATCCCAGGGTTTCTTGACCGGAACCCGGGACATCTGCTGACACCAATGACAGTTCTCTGGGTTGGGCAGAGCCTAACCCCAAGAAACTAGATTCCTAGCTCAAAAGTTGTGTTAGAATCGTATGAAGTCATTATGCCATACATCTAAAGCTTACACAGTGCTGTGTATCTCTCCATAAAACTGGGAACAATAAAGACTCATATGACGGTGAGGAGGGTTCATACCTCAGATTCCTAACCCTCAATGGTTCCTTGTCAGGGTCAGGTCCTGCTGCCTCAGTGTGACTTTGCACTAAAATCAGGTCAGATTCTTTGGGGCTTTGGGCCTGGGTGCAACAACTAGGAGTGACAGGAGACAGAGTGGGATGAGGTGGGAGGTGCCACCTGGAGCAGCACTGAATATAAATTAAAGGGAATTAAGGAGCAATTAAAGGACCACCCGAAAGTGTCCAAGAGTTACATCCTAAGGAGCCATGAAAGACCCACGAGCAGACTCACAGGTGGGAGGGCCCATGGCTCCATAGCAGATGAGTAAGCCCAGGTGTTCAGGTGAGTGAGACCATCAACAATGTGCCATGATGTGAGATGTTCAGAAACTAATTGTAGTTTACCTTTTGTGCTACTCTGGCTTATCAGCCAAAACAAAGGAAAGAGAATTTCCCCTTTCCCTTCCAGGAAAGACAGCCAAGGGCTTTGTGTTCCCAGACCTGGGTGCCCTGACCCCAGGCAGGGGATTTCCAGCTCTGTGTGAGTCAGGCCCACCTGGGGGAATTCAGGAGCCCTCCAAGAAGGAAGGAGGGTAGAGGTTTCTGTGTTTTGTGCGTAAGAGAGTGTCAGGGAGGTGGCTGAATCCTGGGAACTTGGTAAACAAGAGAGGCATGTTTGTGGGATCCTCCACGTAGCCTGTCCCTGCACCTTGTGCCCCAGCCATGGCCAGATGAGGGATGGCTGTGGATGCTCATGGGTAATTGACACCGTTGTGGCCTTGGGAGCAGGGTCCAGGACCCCTTTAAGGGAGGCTGGAGATGAGGACCATCTTTGTGGCTGCCTGGAATAAAAGTGCCCAGTAGGAGGCAGGGACCAGCACATGGTGGAGACTTCGAAGAGCAGAAATAGCCGCAGTGACAGGAGCGACACACCTTGACTATGTGTGAAAAGGAAAATAGGGGTTGGTGAGGGGCCTGGAGGGGGAGGGGGGCTTGCAACCTAGTTCAGTATCTGGTTAAAACTGTAGTCTTACTTCCCCACTCTGACCGACTTGGGCAGAGCTGCAGGGACCCTCAGGGGCCCGCCCGCCACAGGAGGAGATATATACTAGTAGGTCAGGGCCTCCCCACGAGTTCAGTTCAGGCTTTGGATCCGGAATTCCCCTGGACTAGCAGATCTGCGAAATAAAGGTTAAACTTTCCTCCCTCAGAGTGCTGGCTGATCGTTCTCCTGTGCATTCTGCCACAACATGTGACTTATAATCCTACATGCCCTCGGTCTCCTTTTCTCAGCAAGCTCATCTCCCCACATCCCACGACGCAGAGTGACTGACAAGCACCCACGGATTTCCCGTTCCCGAGCACGCTCCGTTCTCCCCCCACCCCGACCCGGGCCAGGGCGATGGTTGTACAGCTGTGCACCATTTGCACGCCACCCTCCCGCGGCAAAGCCACGCATGTGGGAATCGGGGGAAGACGTGTGCTGCAGATTGGCCAAGTCCCAGAGGCCAACAGAAAACATGACGTAGCTTTGGGATTTAATGAAAAAAGCTTCTACGCCTTTTCAGTGTTAGACGACGAAACCAACAGCTGCGCACAATCAGGCACCAACAAGCAGGGAGCCACCTCCCTGTGGGCACAGGAGGCCCTGGCACGCTCCGTGTTTCTCTAGAACCCACCCCCGAGCCAGCCAAGGTCTCAGCTCCGGCCCTGACACATGGGTGGCTTTGACTTAGCTTTTGGAGCTCAGCCCACTTCTGGGTCATCTCCCCGATAAACACAGCACTGCCACGTCCAGGCCTGAGCTTGCCTCCCCGCTGGCCTTCAGCCAGACAGGTTCAGAGTCCCATTCAGCCTGATGACTGGGCAGAGGCCTCAGGGGCCGGCTCTGGTGGGCCAACTGGTTTCCTCACGTCCCAGTGCCGTCCCTCCATCTCTGTATCTCACTTTCTTTATGTATCCCACTTTCTTTCACCCCACATTCACAACTTCTCCACTAGTAAACTCCTACATGTTCTTCAAGGGCCAATTTAGACACCACGTTTCTGGGAAGCCTCCTGAACTGCTCAGAATTCTCTGCTTATATCTGGACCCTTGGCCGGCTGTTTCATTTCCCTGTGGACCGCAGTTAATTGCCTACCTGTCTTTCTCACTTATTACATGGCAAATCCTGGGATAAGAGAAGCCATATTATTAAGCCCTGAGCCTTGTGTAATACTGGGTAAAATAAGTATTTTTCCTTATGTCACTTAGAAATTTATTTTACAAGGAATACCGTATAGATGATAAAGCCCAAACGAGGGAAATATCTGGTATTCAAAAGAGATTATAGCTCTCCAAGTAAAAAATTCTCATAAAATTGACTATGGAAAGATAAATTTATTTTAAAGAAACTTATGGTAAAATATGCATGACCAAATTTACCATTTTAACCATTTTAAGTGTACAGTTCAGTGGTATTAAGTCATATACATTGTTGTACAATTATCATCATCACCCACCATCCATCTCCAGAGTGTTCTCACCTTTCCCAATTCAAACTCTAGACCCAACAAACATCAACTCTCCATGGTCCCCTCGCCAAGCCCTGGCCACCGTCATTCCACTTTCTGTCCCTATGTATCTGACTACTCTAAGTACTCACAGGAGTGGAATCATACAACCTCTATCTTTTTGTGACTGGCTTATTTCACTCAGCGGAATGTCCTAAGGTCCCTCCATGTGCATGTGTCGGAATTTCTTTCCTGTTACGTCTGAATAATATTTCATCATATGTTTATGCCACATCTTGTTTATTCGCTCACCTGTTGATTGACATTTGGGTAGCTCTCCTGTCTTGGTTATTGGGAATCATGCTGCTATGAGCATAGGTATGTACAAAGAGCTCTTTGAGACCCTGCTTTCAATTCTTTTGGTTATAAATCCAGAGGGTAACTGCTGAATTCTATGATGATACTATGTTTAATTTTTGGAGGAACCACTATGCTGTTTTCCACAGTGGCTGCATCATTTTACATTCCCACCAACATGCGCAGGGTTCTAATTTCTCTGTATCCTTGCCAACACTTGTCATTTTCTGTTTGTTTGTTGTTTGTTTTTAATAATAGCCATGGGTGTGAAGTGGTATCTCATTGTAGTTTGATTTACATTTCCCTAATGTTCAATAAAATTAAGCAAAATATATATTTCTTTACTGTGGTTTTTACAGATTATTAAACAAACAGATCACATACTATAAAAAATTAAAATTACAAAAATTAAAGTATGGAAACATACAAGAGAAAAAAAACCCATTTGTAATTAGATTACCTAGAGATAAACACTCTTGACAGTTTAGGTAGGAATAGTCTTCTAGTCTTTTATCTGTGAAAATATATTTTTATGGCAAAAATTTATTTTCTTATTTAGCAACTCCCTACCCAGCTTTGCCCCAAGAAGAGACCTTTCTTACTCAGTGAATTATTTCCTAAGTTTCCTGAGGAGTATTTAGAAAAATACGTATGTTGTTGGTGTTTGGTTTCCTACCAGGTGTTTGTTTGGCTGAGTGGGCATGTTACAAAAGGGACTGGTGATGGTGGAGGGGAAGCATGTAGCCAGAGAAGAGTAACAGAGAAGAGTAAGAGGGGAGACTGATGACCTGGGAAGAGATATTTGGAGGAAAGAGCAGAGGTTCACAGAAGAGTTTGATTACACTTCAGTCTCTATACGAGATCTTCAGTAAAGCCTGCATAGTTTGCCAGTGGGTGATGGAGTGGGTTCAACGGGGTCAGCATGAGTGAACAGAGCAAGAACTCAGCTGAAGAGGAGCAGGAGCAGAAGCTTGCCCAGGGCTGAAACGAGAGAGACAAAGCTGATGCGTTTCTGGAGATGGGACACCTGGGCTGACACTCTGCACGCTGCTCTGTTGGTGTTTTCTCCTGTAATTTAATAATCCCCTGCAGTTTATTTTAGTTACCAAAAGTCCACTTCTTCCTGGGCTCCGTTGCTGTTAGTGGTGGCCATGTGACTGAGTCTTAGCCAAGGGAAAGTAGAAATGGTTTGTCTCATTTCTAGGCCACGCCTTTTAAGAAGCAGGGGTGTCCCCTTCATCTTCCTTTACCTTCCTTGATGAGGAGGATGACAAGGCCTAGGGGGTGGGCGGGCCAAAAGGGCGAGGAGCCAGGCTTCCTGGGAAGCCAATTGAACCATGTGGAAGAGCCACATGCTGACCAGGAACCCTTGCTTCCGACTGTTATGCAAGTGAAAAGTCCATTTTTATGTGTAACAGCCTAATCTGCCCTAGCTAATACACCATCAAAGGGTGCAAGTTAATGACCCAATATGCAACTGTTAGACTGAATGGACAAATTGCATTTTGGGGTATAGTATTGCTTTTGAGTTCAACTGCTCAGTAGTTGGGTGTATTGGGGTTGAAAGTAACAAAGAAACCTAATTGAAACTCATCATCAAGAAGGGATTTATTGGCTAACTGGGAGTCCAGAGCTACAGTGGACTGCACTGATTGCTAAAATGTGTGAAGACTCGCTTTCTTTCTAGCTCACTACTCTTTTATACCCACTGTTGGCTGCTTCCTAGGGCTAACTTCCTGATGACTGTAGGAGAACTGGCTGCAATCAGGCCTACGCACTGACTTATGCTCAGGAAACAGGAGAGGTTGTCCTTGGCAATCAGTCAACAGCAACACAAAGCTTTGTGCAGATTGGCTCATCCCTGAGCCAAATCCTGTGATCATAACTGAATTGCCAATGGCCTAGACCAGTGGTCAGCAAACTGCGGCTCGGGAGCCATATGCAGCTTTTTGGCCCCTTGAGTGTGGCTCTTCCACAAAATACCATGTGTGGGCACACACGTACAGTGCGATTGAAACTTCGTGGCCCATGCGCAGAAGTCAGTATTTTGTGGAAGAGCCACACTCAAGGGCCGAAGAGCCGCATGTGGCTCGCGAGCCGCAGTTTGCCAATCACTGGACCAATCAGGGCTATCTGCTGGAGCTGATAGGTAGGCTTGGTCCCACCCACACTATATGGCTACGACCAATGATGCGTATTTCTGTATAGGGATGGAGAGACTAAGTTACCCAGCTACAGAGAAGAAAGTCACCTGATTCTAACTTTCTCTGGGACAGGAAAAGTTCTTTTAGAGATGCGAAATAAAAGTCAAGTAATTTCCTTCTTATATGCATTAAAATATGGCTGTGGGAAAATTATTTTCAGCGAAAAAAAAAGAAGATTGAAATTGTTAAAGCGGTGGAAGATTTAAAGACAAGGACATGGAGCCAATGACCTGGGGGAAATTAAATGACTTGCAAAGTCTGGCTATTTCTGAAAGAACACTTTATATGAGGTACTTTCATGGTGAGATGGTACAAGGTGGAATAAAAGAGGACAGTGCTGTATCCAGATGTCATATGTAGGATATTCAAGTTCAAATTTGTTCCTCAGACTGTCCCCTTTCTGCTATTGAAATATCTTGCTCGCTCATCATGAGTATTAAGCGTTCCTGTCAAGGACACTTCATTGCTAAGGTCAGCCTCGATGTGCTGATCTCAGCCCTTCCTCCAAACAGTATAAATTCATTTTTCTGGACATCTACCATGGACTAAAAATAAAAAAGGGATAGTTAGCTTTCTTCCCATACTGCATGACTTTACCTCTAAAACAGGAATTAGAAAGGTTTTCCTTGTTGATTCGGAGAGGAATTGGGGCGATTAAGTTAACGCACACAAAAATAACTCCTTTCAGCACAGATGCTCTTTGATTGACTTAAAACCCCTGCGTGCAAAATCTACACAAACAAAAGAAATGTGGAGAGATCTGCTATAATAAGATTAAGCTCAAAGGGCAAGGCAGGTGTGGAATTTAAAATTAATTAGTAATGCCAACTACAAAATGGACCAATTTTCCTTCTCCATTGCTCTGCAGGAAAAATAAATAAATAAATAAAAACAGGAGCAAGAGAACCTGTGTGTTTTGTTTTTCTGCTCTACCCTCTCCCCAGTGTAAATCTCAGAATCCAGCTCAACTTCCACTTCCTCCATAGAATCTTCCAGAACTACCCCAGCTCCTATCTCTAGACTTCCTGGAACGTGCTGAAATGGCATGAAAGAATAGGAGTTAAAAGCTCAGACTCTGATGTCAGAGCTGCAGTCCGCGAGATCCTCAGTCTGTTAGCTGAATGGCCTGGGGCTCATCCACTGGCCTGCCTCCTCCTCTGAAAAAATGGGACCAAGAGGGTGACAGAATGAGACGAGATGATGCATGCAGTGACATAATGTCTGACTAGAAGCAGGCATTCCTAAGTGTTAGCTATTATTAATAGGTAATATAGTGCCCCCCAACTTGGAGTAGCACCACATTGGACTCATAGTATCTGCTCAACCCATCCCTGTTGCACTGAACTGAAGGGAACTGGAAATGTTTTTCAAAGTGGAGGATGGTTGTGGACCAGGTTGAGGCAGGAAGGCCAGTGACTGCAGGGCCAGGGTTGCACTGTGCTTACGTGGCCTGCAGGGAGCTCTCTGTAAACACAGCAGGAAACAGCCACAAAACTCCAACCAACTCCAGTGACTAAAAGTAACTCCAGGGCTGCTGCTATGGGAGAAAGAACTTACGCAGGGACTGGAACGCCAGCACCGTTCAAAAGAGCGCTGCTGGTCAGAACGTCCTGTGTGACGGCTGGTCAAGCAGAAATGTGGGTCTTGCTGGAACTCAGAAATGAGCCAAACTCACTTACGAGCGTTTCATTTGTTGAGTGTGAGGGGGCTGGATGGGAAGAGGCAGTGCTTACCATCCTTAAGAGAACAACAGATTTTCTATCACCTAAAAAGAGTCAACAAATGAGCCACTTAGAACAGACCTTGATGCATTTGTTCATTGAAACAAATCTGTTAGGCCCTGAATCGGACAACGCAAGCTAACCAGCACATGTACTTGGCATGATGGAAATGTGCTTCTTTCCAAAACACAAGTGCCCATTGCTTGTTCATGGCCAGTGGTAGGACTCTGAACCACAGGATGATGTAAGCCAGCACCAGAGCTTTGGCTCTGTTTCCCGCTGGGCACTATCTTGGGAGAGTTACATCAGCTCTCCAAGAATCAGTTTCCTCATCTATGAAATGGGAACAATAATTCTCCCTACTCAAATGGTTGCCGTGAAGATTCAACAAGCCCATTCAGGCAAAGAACTCGACTTAGTATCTGACATATAATAAATATTCAATAAATATAAGCAGCCCTAAGCAGTTTAGCTCAGTGGATAGAGCGTCAGCCTGCGGACTGGGAGTCCCAGGTTCGATTCCGGTCAAGGGCATGTACCTTGGTTGCGGGCACATCCCCAGTTGGGGGTGTGCAGGAGGCAGCTGATCGATGTTTCTCTCTCATCGATGTTTCTCTCTATCCCTCTCCCTTCCTCTCTGTAAAAAAATCAATAAAATATACTTAAATAAATAAATAAATATAAGCAATTATGGTCATAATTTTCCACAACCCAGATTTCTTACTATTTTTCCTTTAGCATTGTCTTCAAATGCTGACAAATTTGTTTGACCACATCTTTGCATGAAACTTGGAGACAGCGCTATGCCCTTTTGTGGAATTTGCATTTTTTTAACCAATACATCTTCTGAGTGGTGCTCGGTAGATATCAAGAATGATACGGATAAGGGTTGTCTCTGAAAATCTGTGAAGGAGATGGGAGAATGAGACCCCAAGGTGAGGGAGATGGAGATAATTTACAATTACATGTTTGAGAAATCAGCTCCTTCTCCAAATTGGCTTGTTTTCCTAACCTCAGCAAAACATCCTTCAATTTCTTCTCTGACTTGAGGAAACTTAGATAAATCAAATACGTACCAAGTCATCTATCTCGCTTGAACGGAATCCGAGAAAGTCTGAGTTATGATATTATACACCTGATACAGCAAGACGGAGCTTGAAGTCAACCTCCGGAGAGGGCTTTCAGAATAGGCTCCCCTTTGTGTAAATTGGGAGGTGATGTCATTGACTCGCTGTCACAGGGAGGGTGCCAGGAGTTGGGATAGGGCTGGGCCCCGAGCTGTGATGGATGGCGCCTCTCACCTGGACCCCTCGTGAACAATAACGCCTTTGTGAGGCCACGGCCCAGGCCCTTCTGCTTGTGGAAGGAAGCACAAACACTTGATCTGCAGGAGGACTGGAATTCCCGTCAGCCTTGTTATAAGAAGGCAAAAGGGACTAAATAAAAGCCACAGCCTCAGACAGGCACTGGTGAGCCACTGGGAATTCACTGAGCAAGACAGGCATGGCTGCTGCCTTCCTGGAGCTTACAGTCTAATGGGAAAGACAGCGAATGAATAATTAGGCGAATGTGAATTCATTACAATTGTAATGAGCCCCATGAAATACAGAGCACTATTGAACTTTATACTGGGGAAGAGGAGTGAAGGTTAGGCATGGAATTGCAAACACAATTTTTATATCCAAACAAGCACAGATAGTTGACGTAGAACACAATCTTTGCTTGAGTTTTAAAGAGAAAGCTGGAGACAGCAGGGAACCCCCACATTTGCCTGGGGTGGGGCTGGCTATGCCTCTGCCGAGCTGGGGATGAGGCTTCCAGCTGGGGGTGGCTGAGTAGGAAGAGTTGGAGAAGCCCTGGCCTGGGCACTGAGGGCTCGGGCCCCAGAAGTGAAGGCCTGGAAAGACATGAGCGGGACACCTCCTGGCCGGCTGGAGGGCAGCGCGTGGCCTGACGTGCCCTGGCCCAGACTGCCAGCCACTGCGGTGCCAGTGTTGTCTCCTCAGCCCACGCCGGACCTCTGGTCTAAGGTGTCATCTAATCTCCCCTCCGGTGTGGATGGAGCTGTCTGGCCTGGGACACTAAGGAGCTGGTGGGCACACTCACCTAGGAGAGGCGGGGCCGGGACAGACATCCGCCCCACTCCCCTTTCCTAAGGCCCTCTCTCCATCTCTCTCTCTGGGCTGTTGTCCACTCTTCTGTTAATTATCTGGTTTAATCCCATCCCGGACACAGTGGGCTCAAAGGCAGTGGCCATACAATATCAGCTGCACCCCACTGCCCCCACCCACCCCAGCATCTTCCACTTCTCTGACTAGATTGCATGAGGCATTTCTGAGGTGCCGAGAAGGGGCACCTAGATCGCCATGGCATGAGGAGGGACTGACGATGAGAGAAAGAAGTGGAGGTAGAGAGGGCAGCCTTCACTCTCACAAGGGAGGAGGATGGAAACCCTTGGAAGGATCTCACCCCACTGCCCCCCCCCACCCCCCCTCCGCCCCCAAGTGGTGCCGGTAGCAGGAGAATCTCTGAACCTCGGGGACCAGGAAGCTCACCACACAGAACCTGGACGTCTGCAGGGACTCACCCAGGACTGCTGAATCCTCGAATCCCTGGACATCATCAAACCTACAAAGGCCCTAAGTAAAACGTACTGAAGGATAACTGGAAAAATACTAGTAAAATGACCCCTTAATAACCTTATTAAGCTGTGACTGCAGGACTCGGCGATTTATAACAGCATTTCACACTAGCACTTGTCTTGCTCTCGGAAGAGTTTGCCACCCCTAATGAAGTTTTTACCGTGGCGACAATAACTACAATGAGCAGAGAATGCCTGTGTGGGTGCACGGATGCTGGTAATTCATCTCGTGGTCCCTGAGATGTGCGCTCCCATACACTAGCTCCACCATAAAATACGACGCCTTGAGATACAGACACATGTTTTTAAAACACTGAGAATTTAATATGTGGTGCATTTCAAACCGATTAGAGAAAGGAGGATATAGTCAATAAATGGTGCTGGGTTAAAATGCTACCTGTTAGGAACACAGATAAGTTACACTCCCTCTAGCCCACCTCACACCTTGCCCCATAATTAATTCCCGTGATGATTAAAGAAGTAAACACAAAACGAACACCTTTAAAATATATGTATGCATTGTTTAGAAATAATACCGAGATAGTGAAACAAGTCAGACAGAGAGAGACAAATATTGTACGTCACACTTCATATGCGGAATCTCAGAAAGTCTCATTCAGAAACAGACAATAGAATGGTGGTTACCAGAGACCAGGGTGGGGGGAATGGGGCGATACTGGTCAACAGATACAAACTTCCAGTTTTAGAGGAGTAAGTTCTGGGGAATCTAACGCACTGCAGGTGACTATAGTTAACAATACTGTATTGTATACTTGAAAGTGACTAAGAGATCTTAAATGTCCTACACACACACACACACACACAGATAATTATGTGAGGTGGTGGGCATGCTAATCACCCTTACTCTAATGATCATTTTGCGATATATACATATATCAAACCATCACAATGTACATCTTAAAACTGACACAATGTTATATGTCAACTATATCTCAATAAAGCCGGGGGAGGAAGAGACAAAAAAACCAAAATGGCCAGACTGGCAGCAAACAGAGCACATCTCACCAGCTGCCTCCCAGGCATTCTTTTCTCAGTGGGACTCCTCTTCCCGCTAACACTCGGACTTCGTAGAGCATACATCGCTCTCCAACACATGTTTTGGGCCAAGGTTTACACAGAAAAAATTTATTTGAGCATCCCCCAAACCCAATGTAACATTTTTTAAAAAGTAGTATGTGTATGAGGGGGAGGAGATCTCCAGTTACTTTCCAAATATAATGGAGGAATGCCAGAGTTATGTGCTGATGATTTGAAAAGCACAGGATGTCAACACCGTGATGTGACTAGATGCTGACGATGCTCAGAGAGGCTGTGTGGCTGCACACATACAACTAAATGCCTGTTAGAAATCGTATTCACTGTTTGGTCATCAGGAAGCAACGTGTCATGCATCTGACATGCTAAGGGATTTGCTATACAAACTTTTCTGTGTTTTTAGAAATTGGTTGGTAGTGATGGATTGACAGGGAGAGGCTGCTGGCTCACATTTGCACTAGGTGTCTGGTTTTTTACAGGTTCCTGATGGTAAAAGAAAGATGCTTGTATTCACAACCAGTAGTACAAAAGACTAATATTGAAAATATATATATATAATAGCTCATTTAAATGTGAAAAGAAAAACAATCACTAGAGAATGGGGGAAGAACGGAAACAATTCACAAAAGGCTAATTGTGAAATTGGCCAATAAATACAAATACCCAAACTCAGTAATAAACAAGAAAATGCACTGAATACATTAAAACAAGGGACTATTATTTTTAAAATTCATCAGATAGCCCAGCCAGTGTGGCTCAATGGTTGAGTGTCAGCCTATGAACCAGGAGGTCACAGTTCAATTCCTGGTCAGGGCACATGGCTGGGTTTCAGCTTGATGCCCTCCCCCAAACCCAATGTAACATTTTTTAAAAAGTAGTATGTGTATGAGGGGGAGGAGATCTCCAGTTACTTTCCAAATATAATGGAGGAATGCCAGAGTTATGTGCTGATGATTTGAAAAGCACAGGATGTCAACACCGTGATGTGACTAGATGCTGACGATGCTCAGAGAGGCTGTGTGGCTGCACACATACAACTAAATGCCTGTTAGAAATCGTATTCACTGTTTGGTCATCAGGAAGCAACGTGTCATGCATCTGACATGCTAAGGGATTTGCTATACAAACTTTTCTGTGTTTTTAGAAATTGGTTGGTAGTGATGGATTGACAGGGAGAGGCTGCTGGCTCACATTTGCACTAGGTGTCTGGTTTTTTACAGGTTCCTGATGGTAAAAGAAAGATGCTTGTATTCACAACCAGTAGTACAAAAGACTAATATTGAAAATATATATATATAATAGCTCATTTAAATGTGAAAAGAAAAACAATCACTAGAGAATGGGGGAAGAACGGAAACAATTCACAAAAGGCTAATTGTGAAATTGGCCAATAAATACAAATACCCAAACTCAGTAATAAACAAGAAAATGCACTGAATACATTAAAACAAGGGACTATTATTTTTAAAATTCATCAGATAGCCCAGCCAGTGTGGCTCAATGGTTGAGTGTCAGCCTATGAACCAGGAGGTCACAGTTCAATTCCTGGTCAGGGCACATGGCTGGGTTTCAGGCTTGATGCCCAGATGGGACATGCAGGAGGCAGCCGATCAATGATTCTCTCTCGTCATTGATGTTTCTATCTCTCTCTCCCTCTTTCTTCCTCTCCGAAATCAATAAAAATATTTTTTAAAAGAATATTAAGAGTTGTTGAGGATTTGGGAAATCAGGCAACTTTTCCATTGCTGATGGCTGTGTGCATTTTTGAAGGCACGTTGGCAGTATCTATTAAAAATTAAAATGTACACATGCTCTACTTTAACTTACTTTTAGAAACCTATTATTCAGAAACACACATGTATACAAAGTTATATGCATGTAAGGATAAATATCATGGCATCATTTGTAATAGCTAAAATTATTGAAAAGATCTAAAAGTACACCAAGAATCAAAATATATTAATGGCATGAAATGCCATATAGTTGTTAGAAAGAGTGGTGGGGAGCTATAAGTAATGATATGGAAAGGTCTTCAAAGCATATTAAGTGAACAGAGCAAGTTGCAGAACAGTATGTACAGTATTCCATATTTATGTGTATGTATATATATTATAAATAAATAATAAATATGGGATACCTATGACCTTAGGCAAATACATCAGAATGGAGACTGGGGGAAAAGCTGTCTGAGAGGAGGCAGTGCAGATGGATTCTCACTCACCAAATGTTCCAGTCTCTCCCTTGCAGCGCTCCTCTCTGCATGAGGATGTGTTCCCATGCTGCTGACCTCAGGAGTGATCACATGACTTGCTTTCACCAAAAAAGTGACGTTGGTCACTTTTGTGCAAAGCTTTAGAAGTCAGGACATCATTTGATTTGTCTCGTTCTTTCTCCCATGAGATGACAATGCTCCAGAGAGAAGGTAGGTTTTCCCATCAGCTTTGGTTCTGGAGTAAAAAAGGCAAGAAGCAGGGCTGTAGCTGACTTGTGAAAAACATGTAGTGTGAACAAGAAATAAACATTTGTTGTTATAAGCTACTGAGATTTGGCGGGGTGGGGGGAAGAGGGGGTTGCTCTAGTGCAGGGGTTCTCAACCTGGGGGTCGAACGACCCTTTCACAGGGGTTGCCTAAGACCATTGGAAAACACATATGTAATTACATATTGTTTTTGTGATTAATCACTATGCTTTAATTATGTTCAATTTGTAACAATGAAAATACATCCTGCATATCAGATATTTACATTACAATTCATAACAGTAGCAAAATTACAGTTATGAAGTAGCCTTTCACAGGGGTCGCCTAAGACCATCGGAAAACACATATATAATTACATATTGTTTTTGTGATTAATCACTATGCTTTAATTATGTTCAATTTGTAACAATGAAAATACATCCTGCATATCAGATATTTACATTACGTCATAACAGTAGCAAAATTACAGTTATGAAGTAGCAATGAAAATAATTTTATGGTTGGGGGTCACCACAACATGAGGAACTGTATTAAAGGGTCGCGGCATTAGGAAGGTTGAGAACCACTGCTCTAGTGTAACATGGCCAACCCTGACTGATACAAATAAAGGAAGACGTCTTTCCTTCTGTATATTTCTCTATTGTATGAGTACCTGGCAATACCTGATACTTGTGTATTACTTATGTAATAAACTGATTTTTTTAAATCAACATCTTCAAATTACAAATGACTACATGTTAAGGACCTTTGGGATTGTTGACAAGTAGAAACTGTAAAGTCAAATCCTGGGATTCCAAGGGCAATGTTGATGTGTCCACCTGAGTGAGACCTGCAGGCCAAGGCACCACGCTGCAACCTGGGGCACTGTGAAAGGTGAAAGGTGTGTTGTCCAATCAGGGGCCAAGAAATATGGCGGTTAATTGGACACATGCGAATTCTTCTGGTGTATGTTAGTGGCAGGGGAGGTCAGAGCAGTAAACATTCTACCCACTGAACCACAGTGTGAGCGTAACCCACCCCTCAATTCTTTCAATATTGTTTTTGTTAGAAGTGTTTTTGTAAAAGATGAATTTTTAACTAATTTGTAGCCCGTGGATACGCACCATACTTGTGTAATAGTTCCAGGAACTACCAGTAGCTTTCGGGGAGGAGGCTGATTCCAGCTACCAGACATTCTGGCTCTGGGAGACTTGCTGACACTCAACCATAAAACTGGACCTCTGTTTGGCCAGTTTCAAGATAATCATCAGAATGGATTGTCTGATTTACATGTAGAGAACTTTCAATCCCCTCCCCCCGATTTCCTTGTTCTCTGTCCCTCTCCTTCCTGAGTAAAACCCCTGCCTGCACTGAGACGTTAAGATGGTCTATGGGACGGCAGTCTGCTCTCTTCTCAGGCTGCTGGCACTTGAATAAACTGTCTTTCCTTGCACCAGCACCTGCCTCTCAAGTTTTGGCTCTTGAAGCAGCAGGCAGCTGAACCTGAGTTCAGTGTCATGAGGGGGCATCCTAATCAAGGATAGAACCACAGGGGTTGCTTTTATAGGTATTGGGGGGCATTGTTCTTCAGCAGTAAGGATTGAGTTGCAATCACGGCGGATGCATAATTGTCTGAATATGTCAGTCCCTTCCGATGTCCCAAACACACACACACAAATGAGAGTCACTGACCCAGGAAATGGAGCAGGTAACTGCATGTAGACTCATTTCCTGGTGGCTGCTGCCCTGGCTCAAATTCCAGACTCTCAGCACTTATTCAGTGATCGAGCGCCTCCTCTGTGTCAGGCACTGTAATTGCTATCACCACTACAGATCCAATCTGCTCTCACACTCAATGCCTAGATCAGTCATACATGCCTACAGGCAGGATAATAGCTATAGCAGTAGTAACCCTTTCTTAAGGGGGTAGTAGTTTCCAAGAATTGCGCCAGGTATATAATTTCCAAATCTCCAAAAAGACCTGGCAAACCAACTGGAATTATCTCTTCTTTTTAGAATGAGGACACTGAGGTTGAGAGAAATTAATGAACCTCCTTCAGTTCTGACTAAATAAGGGTCTGTCTCCAGTTCTTCTTTTTTTTTTTAAATGTTTTTAATTTCTAAGAGAGGAAGGGAGAGGGACAGAGAGATAGAAACATCAATGATGAGAGAGGATCATCGATTGGCTGCTTCCTGCCCCACTGTGGATCAAGCCCAAAACCCGGGCATGTGCCCTGACCGGAAATCAAACTGTGACCTCCTGGTTCATGTGTTGACACTCAAACACTGAGCCACACTGGCCGGGCTAGAGAGATTTTTTTTTCAATTACAGTGGACATTCAATATTATGCTAGTTTCAGGTCAACAGCATAGTGGCTGGACATTTATTTATTTATTTATTTATTTTATTTTTTTTTTATTGCTTAAAGTATTACAAAGGGTATTACATATGTGTCCTTTTTTTCCCCGCCCTTGACAATCCCCTGCCCTCCCTTACCCCCCAGTGTCTTATGTCCATTGGTTTTGCTTATATGCATGCATACAAGTCCTTCGGTTGATCTCTTACTCCCCTCCCTTCTGCCCCCCAACCCTCTCTGGCCTTCCCACTGCAGTTTGACAATCAGTTTGAGGCAGCTCTGCCTCTGTATCTATTATTGTTCAAAAGTTTGTAATGGTCTTTATTATCCATGAATGAGTGAGATCATGTGGTATTTTTCCTTCATTGACTGGCTTATTTCACTTAGCATAATGCTCTCCAGCTCCATCCATGCCGTTGCAAATTGTAAGAGTTCCTTCTTTTTTACAGCAGCATAGTATTCCATCGTGTAGATGTACCACAGTTTTCTAATCCATTCATCTACTGATGGGCACTTAGGCTGTTTCCAGATCTTAGCTATGGTGAATTGTGCTGCTATGAACATATGGGTGCATATATCCTTTCTGATTGGTGTTTCTGGTTTCTTGGGATATATTCCTAGAAGTGGGATCACAGGGTCAAATGGGAGTTCCATTTCCAGTTTTTTGAGGAAACTCCATACTGTCTTCCATAGTGGCTGCACCAGTCTGCATTCCCACCAGCAGTGCACAAGTGTTCCTTTTTCTCCACATCCTCTCCAGCACTTGTCGTTTGTTGATTTGTTGATGATAGCCAGTCTGACAGGTGTGAGATGGTACCTCATTGTTGTTTTGATTTGCATCTCTCGGATGATTAGTGACTTTGAGCATGTTTTCATATGTCTCTTGGCTTTCTGAATGTCCTCTTTTGAAAGGTGTCTATTTAGGTCCTTTGCCCATTTTTTGATTGGATTGTTTATCTTCCTTTTGTTAAGTTGTATGAGTTCCCTATAAATTTTGGAGATTAGGCCCTTATCAGATATGACGTTGGCAAATATGTTTTCCCACGCAGTGGGTTTTCTTGTTGTTTTGTTGATGGTTTCTTTTGCTGTGCAGAAGCTTTTTATTTTGATGTAGTCCCATTTGTTCATTTTCTCTTTAGTTTCAACTGCCCTAGGAGCTGTATCAGTGAAGAAATTGCTTTGGCATATGTCTGAGATTTTGTTGCCTTTGGATTCTTCTAGAATTTTTATGGTTTCCTGTCGTACATTTAAGTCCTTTATCCATTTTGAGTTTATTCTTGTGTATGGTGTAAGTTGGTGGTCTAGTTTCATTTTCTTGCATATATCTGTCCAATTTTCCCAACACCACTTATTGAAGAGACTATCTTGGCTCCATTGAATGTTCTTTCCTCCTTTGTCAAATATTAATTGAGCATATTGGTTCGGGCCGATTTCTGAGTTCTTTATTCTATTCCATTGATCTATATGCCTGTTCTTGTGCCAGTACCAGGCAGTTTTGAGAACAGTGGCTTTGTAATACAGCTTGATATCTGGTATTGAGATCCCACCTACTTTGTTCTTTCTCAGGATTGCTGCAGCTATTCGGGGTCTTTTTTTATTCCAGATGAATTTTTGGAGAGTTCGTTCTAGATCTGTGAAGTATGCCGTTGGTATTTTAATGGGAAGTGCGTTGAATTTATAGATTGCTTTGGGTAGTATGGACATTTTAATGATGTTGATTCTACCAATCCATGAACACGGTATGTTCTTCCATCTGTTTATGTCTTCCTCTATCTCTTTTTTCAACGTCCTGTAGTTTTCTGAGTAGAGGTCTTTTACCTCTTTAGTTAAGTTTATTCCTAGGTATCTTAATTTTTTTGGTGCGATGGTAAATGGGATTGTTTTTATAATCTCTCTTTCTGAAAGTTCACTATTGGTGTATAGAAATGCCTCAGATTTCTTGGGGTTAATTTTGTATCCTGCTACATTGCCAAATTCATGTATTAAGTCTAGTAGTTTTTTGATGGAGTCTCTAGGGTTTTGTATGTATAATATCATGTCGTCTGCAAATAAGGACAGTTTTACTTCCTCTTTTCCAATTTGGATGCCTTTTATTTCTTCTTCTTGTCTAATTGCAATGGCTAATACTTCCAGTACTATGTTGAACAGGAGTGGTGAGAGTGGGCATCCCTGTCTTGTTCCTGTTTTTAGGGGAAATGGTGTTAGTTTTTGTCCATTGAGTATGATGTTGGCTGTGGGTTTGTCATATATGGCTTTTATTATGTTGAGGTATGATCCTTCTATTCCCACCTTGCTGAGAGTTTTTATCAAAAATGGGTGTTGGATTTTGTCGAATGCTTTTTCTGCATCAATTGATATGACCATGTGGTTTTTTTCTTTCAATTTGTTTATGTGATGTATTACGTTTATTGATTTACGGATGTTGTACCATCCTTGCATTCCTGGGATAAATCCTACTTGGTCATGGTGTATGATCTTTCTGATGTACTGTTGGATCCGATTTGCTAAGATTTTGTTGAGGATTTTGGCATCTATGTTCATGAGGGATATTGGCCTGTAATTCTCTTTCATTGTGTTGTCTTTACCTGGTTTTGGTATTAGGGTGATGCTGGCTTCATAAAATGAGTCTCCAGTTCTTGTTGTTGTCTGTACCACATCACCTCCTGTGCACAGGAATGAATAGGTAATAGCATTGAAGGGGGAGTGAATAAGTCTTGAGTCAGAACTTTAACCTTCAGAGCAGGGTGCAAAGATCCAGCTTTTAGATTATGTTGTCCCAGAGTGTGAAACAGAACCCTGGTCAACGGCCAGCCTGGCAATCTGACTTAGGTTAGCCATGGTTAGCATTCCTCCTAGTCTTTGCCCCCACCCCTCCTCCTTCTCGGCTGAAAGTAAACATCTGACTTGCTTGAGGCATGAGGGTGGGGGTAAGGCAGAGGCCTCTCTATGGGTCTGCTATTCTGCAAAGAATTCTAGAAGAAGCAGAACTAGGTGTGGTAACGTGGGGGCTGTTGATTACATTTTGCTTATATATTAATAAACAACTTCTTTTTTTTGTAGTTTCCTTTGGGAATTTACATCGTAATGCAAATCTGTGCACACCTTATTATTTTAACACTATTTGACACAGAAAACTGTATGATCTTCTCCCCAACCTCCACAAACCATCTCCAGGGCACATACCCTGGCGAGGTCACTGTTTTCCTCCTTCCCAACCAGTGTTGGGGCTTCCAAAACTTACCATCACATTCCTTACATCACAGACAGAAGCCCAACAACTGGCTGCTGGGCTTTTTTCCTAAAAATATGCTTTTATTGATTTCAGAGAAGAAGGGAGAGGAAGAGAGAGAAAAAAAACATCAATGATGAGCCCTGACCGGTTTGGCTCAGTGGACAGAGCATCAGCCTGCGGACTCAAGGGTCCGAGGTTCGATTCGGTCAAGGGCATGTACCTTGGTTGGTGGCACATCCCCAGTTGGGGGCGTGCAGGAGGCAGCTGATCGATGTTTCTCTCTCATCGATGTTTCTAACTCTCTATCCCTCTCCCTTCCTCTCTGTAAAAAATCAATAAAATATTTTTTAAAAAAACACACATCAATGATGAGAGAGAATCATTGATTGGCTGCCTCCTGTGCGCCCGCCCCCCTCCCCCCACACACTCACTGGGAATCAGGCCCGCAACCCAAGCATGTGTCCTGACCTGGAATCGAACCATGATCTCCTGGTTCATAGGTTGACGCTCAACCACTGAGCTACGCCAGCTAGGCGTTGGGCTTTTAAATATAGCAACAGCAGAGATCCCTCTGGGCTTGATGAAGAGCCACTTCAAATATCTCCTAATTTCAGTTGTTTTCTTGTCTATAAAATAAAAAGTCTAAAAATGGCTCTGAAGGAATTTAAGTGCACTCACGGGAAACCCGCCCCTCCCCGTCAGAGGCAGTGATGCAAGGAGGCGGAAGTGGGAGAGACCAAGATGGTGGCATAGGTAAACACCAGAGACTGCTGCCGCAAACAACCACTTCAAAAATACAACTAAAAGACGGAACGGACATCACCAGAACCACAAGGAAGGCTGGCTGAGGAGAGACTCTTCAACTAGAAGGAAAAATAACAGCACACCGAGGCTCAGAGGAGGCGCAGTGTGGAAAAAACTCAGGTGCGGAGGTGCGCGCGCAAAGCGGGCTGGTGGCTGAGAGCGCGGTTGTCGTTTTCGGTCAGGGGGGAGTCTCAGACTCTGAGCTCCAGATACGGGCGAATCGCTGGGGACTCGGACCCAAACGGGAGAAGCGGGAGTGTCTGGCATCAGTTGGAAGGCAGCTTTCCCTCCGAGGTTTGCAGCGGTTCCGGGGGTTCTGAGAAGCAGAGCCTCTGGGAACAGGACTGAGGGCACCATAACGGCTCCCTCCGCCCGCCCTGTTGAGCCCGCCCCGCCCAAGCCCTGCGCAGAGCCATTTGCCGGATCGCCTCAGGCAAAGGCTAGATTAGCACCTCCCCAGAGGACAGAAGTTTTCCGCGGCAGACACAGCTGATTCACACAGCCAGTCGGCCTGGTGGTCAAATCCCTCTAGTATTAACTACAACAATCAAGGCTCAACTAGAACAAGACTGCGCACAAAGACCACTAGAGGGTGCACCAAGAAAGCATAAAAAATGCGGAGACAAAAAAACATGACAGAAATGGAGGATATAGAGCTAAAAAACGCAATTTTGAGGGCTTGCAATAAACTTTTGGAGAGCTTCACGAAAACTAATGAGACCCTCGATGCTATGATAAAGAAACTAGAAATTAAGCATACACGCTCTGAAATAAAGAATATTACACCCAATAGCAGACCAGAGGAGCGCAAGAATCAAGCCAAAGATTTGAAATGCGAAGAAGCAAAAAACACCCAACCGGAAAAGCAAAATGAAAAAAGAATCCGAAAATACGAAGATAGTGTAAGGAGCCTCTGGGACAGCTTCAAGCGTACAAACATCAGAATAATTGGGGTGCCAGAAGATGAGAGACAGCAAGATATTGAAAACCTATTTGAAGAAATAATGGCAGAAAACTTCCCCCACCTGGTGAAAGAAATGGACTTACAGGTCCAAGAAGCGCAGAGAACCCCAAACAAAAGGAATCCAAAGAGGACCACACCAAGACACATCATAATTAAAATGCCAAGAGCAAAAGACAAAGAGAGAATCTTAAAAGCAGCAAGAGAAAGAGACTCAATTACCTACAAGGGAATACCCATACGACTGTCAGCTGATTTCTCAACAGAAACTTTGCAGGCCAGAAGGGAATGGCAAGAAATATTCAAAGTGCTGAATACCAAGAACCTACAACCAAGAATACTTTATCCAGCAAAGCTATCATTCAGAATTGAAGGTCAGATAAAGAGCTTCACAGATAAGGAAAAGCTAAAGGAGTTCATCACCACTAAACCAGTATTATACGAAATGCTGAAAGGTATCCTTTAAGAAGAGGAAGAAGAAAAAGGTAAAGATACAAATTGTGAACAACAAACATGCATCTATCAACAAGTGAATCTAAGAACCAAGTGAATAAATAATCTGATGTACAGAATGAACTGGTGATTATAATGAATCAGGGACATAGAAAGGGAATGGACTGACTATTCTTGGGGGGGAAAGGGGAATGGGAGATGCGGGAAGAAACTGGACAAAAATCGTGCACCTATGGATGAGGACAGTGGGTGGGGAGTGAGGGCGGAGGGTGGGGCGGGAACTGGGAGGAGGGGAGTTATGGGGGGGAAAAAAAGAGGAACAAATGTAACCTGAACAATAAAGATTTAATTAAAAAAAAAATAAATGGTTCCCTTTGAGCTCCCCTGTGTTGGTTCTAACCTCACCAGCTGCACATACAGTGGCCGGAACCTCCCCCACTCCCACCTCAAATCCCTGGACTTCCCCCGTGGGAAAGGGGGCCTCCTTCCCCTATCCCAGCATCTGCCCTGGGCGAACCCGTCAGGCTTGGGTCACATACCCTCCTTTTACATCAACCCAGTGGCCAGGAAGATGGAACTCACTGTCTGACCAGAACAGGGGCACATGTCCACTTCAAGAGCTGGGCTGGAAGTGGGTCCACTCCTAGAGCAGGACTGAGAGGGGGAAGGTGGGTCCCCAGAGGAGAATCAGGGTGTTGTTACCAGAAGAGGTTGGAATGGGCACCGGGCGGGCCAGAACCACAATGACTTCCGCAGTCCCACCTATTCTAACGAGGGACACAGTTGGAACCACTCGCGACCTGGAGAGGCGATGGGGGAGCCCAGGACTTCTCCCCACCCTACATGTCCATCTCCTATGGAGTGTTCTTACCACGAAACAAACAAACCAAAAAAGAGACACAGGGAAACTGGGAGAGGGGTTTGGTATGTCTATTATGTTGACGGTATAATGGGTGTTTGCATATATCCTAACTCGTCAAATTGTATATATATCATCTAGATGCAGTTTTTTATCTCAATAAAGCTGTTAAGGAAATAAAAAGTCACCTTCCTCTAAGTTCACCTAACTTCTATCTCCTGAGGAGTTAAACCGAAGTTAGCTAAGGTTTGGCTCAGGCGCTGGTATAAAAAGGGCCACTCAGAAGGCCTGAATTCTGGGACAGACCCTGGAGGCTGGGAGGGAGCCCAGTGCTGAAAGGAATCCTGCTTCCAAATGAGGTCGGGGTCTTTCGGCTGCTCTGAAAGACGCCCTGTGAAACCCCGTGAAGAAAACGACTAAATCATTCTAATCTTCAGGCGTTTCACAGGAGCGGGGCAGCAACTGCAGGTTATCGATGGCACATTACCCGTTTGGAGAACCTGCCGGTCGATACATTGTGGAAGACCCCATTAAAGGCGACGCATCATGTTCAGTCACAACAGACAGTAAGGACGAGAGGTGCTGAGCACTGGTAAGGGCAGCTAGCATCGCCGTAGACGAGCTGCCTCAGTGACCTGGGTCCCAAGTTTAAACATCTCTGGGAAGGGCCCGCTCAGCCTGTCTTCGGTCAGATGTCACCCTGGGACCAGTCCGCTGGGGCCACGGGGCAAAGGTGACGCCGTACAAAATATAGCTGATGACTCTGTAGTAGCCATGGCTGTGTGGGGACGATAACTGTGCGGAGGGAACAGTAACCGGGGGTGGGAGGAACTGGACAGACAAAAATACGTGCCCAGTGTGCCTGACTTCGGCTGGAGAGATTCTAGCAGCTCAACTTTCGTTTCCTGCTGCTCAGCTCGGACGTGCTGTTGTTACTTCTATGACGCAGATGTTGAGCCTCAGTCCTAAAAAAGGAGCCTTGGGTGAAATGACTGACCCCTCCCTGGAAGGTTGAAACTGGCATCGTTCTCCACCCTGCACCTCACAGGCCCCACTCGTGGAACCTGCCCCATAACGCAGTCTGTCTGGAACTGGACTCCTGGGGAACCGGGGTCTTTACTCTGAAGCTGGCCCACATCCCCAGCTCCACTCTCTGCTGGGAGACTTCCCTGATGGGAACACGACTTCCTGCCTTTCCCTGGACTCCCACTGCCATGCTTTAAGCCCCACGTCTGCCCCTTCCTGGGGCAGTTAACCCAGCCGCGATGAGCACCCCACCAGGCTGCCTTCAAGGCAACGCTCAGTGGGAAGGCTTGGCCGAGCGTGGATGGACGCGTGAATGACAAGAGACTGAGGCAGTCTGGAGGCGGGCAGTCAGCCCCCAGATTGTCTGGGAGAGCTGGGTGACCCCAAAAGCCGATCGGGGAGCTGTTACAGTTTTCCTTCTCTTCTCTCCGTACTCCTGGCATAGGGAATTTGAGCTGCTGGTGTGCGTGAGGTGAAATACGAAGAAAAATCAGGACTTGACAGTTTCAAACATCAGAATAACATTTACTGTGGATCCAGCTGTAAACAGTATTGAGCCAGTTTACAAGAATGCCCGGAACCCTCACCCAACATGCAAATCACAGGGCAACCAGAAGGCGTCCGGTGCTGTCCATTTTCCTGGATGTGACCCTCAGAAACCTCCACGGGGCCTCGGCCATCGCCTGCCCTTCTGGGGACCACAGGGTGAAAAGAGGGCAGCGAGAATCACTTCTCAGACCACTGAAACCCCCTCCGAGCACATGGAGAGACAGCCCAGCATCCATGCGGTTTCAGGATGCCCAGCACGACGCCCGAGACACAGCCACTGCCCAGGTGTCGAGCCAGAACGCTAGCACAGTGGTTTCAGGAAAGATTTCTCCTACCATCTCGGGGGTAAAGAAATGATCAAAACATCCAGTTTTTTAAACCCCAAGAATATGAGGAAACGATGATCTCCACGTGCCTGGTCTTTAGAAAGAATCACTGGACTCTAAGAAACTCTCTAAAAAAAGGTGGTGGTGGAAATAGTGCTACAGCCTAAACATTTCTTTGTTTGTATAGACCAGGGGTCCTCAAACTACGGCCTGCGGGCCACATGCAAATACAAATATTGTATTTGTTCCCGTTTTGTTTTTTTACTTCAAAATAAGATATGTGCAGTGTGCATAGGAATTTGTTCATAGGTTTTTTTTTAAACTATAGTCCGGCCCTCCAACGGTCTGAGGGACAGTGAAATGACCCCCTGTTTAAAAAGTTTGAGGACCCCTGGTGTAGCAGTCAACTGCCAAGTTTCGGGGGAGGTAGTGAGGAAGATGGGTCTGGAAGGCAGGCGATCTGAGGGGTCCCCTCGGGGCTTTCCTTAGCTGTGAATTTTGATAATTTACATAGCCTCTTAAGCCTTCATTTATTTGCCTAGAAAATGCGCATAGAATCCCCAATGTGAAAACTTACAGGAAGGAATGCCTTAGCTCATTGCTAGGCACACAGCAGACTCTGAGCAAGACACGTGCTTGGTAGGGGAGGGGTTGAAGGTGGAACAGGTGGAAAGCAGGCATCTTGGGAAGGTGCCAGGCCTGGGCCATCCGCACCTTAGAGCAAGCCCCTTGAGGTCCAGCTGTGCCCTGCGCACGCTGGAACCTTCAACACCAAGACCGGCCTTGTCTAAAGTGGGCATTCAGGAAGCGGTTGTTCGGCTGAATGGAGCCGTAGCTGGGCCCCAGTTGGGGAGAGGTTCCCAGAAGGGAAGGAAGGCAGGGGAGGGAGGGGAGAAGAGAGAGGCAGGACAGAGGCAGCTGACAGGGAGGAAGGACACAGATGACAGAGCCTGAATGAGGGAGGTTCCAGATGATTAACTCCAACTTTGCCCTGTCTTTAGAGCGCCAGTAAAGTGAAGGACTTGTGATGGAACGGTTTCAAAGGTGCTTTGGAAACCAGATGGGAACTTATGTCATTGTTTTCACTTGCAAGCTCAACTGAAAAGAATGAGCCCATTACTGCCCGCAGGGGAGGGTCAGGCACCCTCCGCCTCTGCCCAGCACTGCGAAGATGAGCCTTCCCACCCGCTCTGCAGGGGCCCTTCTGGAAGGCTGCCTCCTCCTTTGGGCGGCGTGGGGAGGTGTTTGCTGCGGGGCAGGGAGGACTGGATGTCCCAGCCTCACAACCAAACACCTCCTACATCTCCTACCAGCGGTGAACAAAACACGGAAGGCTAACCAGACTGCCCGCCCCCCCCCCGCCCCCAGGCTGGGGGCCCTCGGGCTTTTAAGTGTTCAAGAGAAGCTGTAGTTACACACAAAAGCTGTGGGAAACGGTAAGCTGCTCCATACATATAAAGGCATGTTAGTTATTAGTGTAGAAAAAAACACCAAACCAAGAGAAATGGCAGGGTCCCTCCAACCACTTTGCCACTCAGCCTGTCAGACAGGCTCACTAACCTCTTTGGACCTCAGTCTTCTCACTTACAGAACAAGGACAGCTTCTCCGACCCCAGCCGTGGTCAACACGACCTTTGTTTCTCTGTGCTCCCACGCCACAAGGCCTGGATTTTCACTCGACATATATTTCACTCTATCTGACATGAGATTTTTAAAAATATATCAGTTGGTTGTTTACACAACTCTGACCCAGAAGATTATAAGCTCCACGAAGGCAGGGGCTGGTGGGAAACATAGTCAATAATTATTCATTTTCAATCATTCACTTGACAAGTATTGGCTGATCCTACCTGGCTCTGCAGTAACGGAGTTTTCTCTCTGGTGTGGAAGGTAGATAATAATGACAGACCATAACATCTACAAGAAAAATAAAAGCAGGACTCCTGCACCCCACAACTCCAGGGGGTGCTCTTCCTACCCAATACAATGCTCCCTGGATTGTGCAAGGGCAGCTGCCCTGGTAATTCCTTCTCCCCAGGGCCTGGCCCAGTGCCTGAAGTGTGGTAAGCATTCTGGAAAGATTATTAAGGAGTAAGTGAATAAATAAATGAGTGGCCTTTCTCAGTGTGGTAATGTTTTTTTAATGTCCTATTTTTTTTGTCCTTTCTGCATACACTTCTTGGCCCCTTAAAGTCAGGCAGGCCGTATGACTCATTCTGCCCAGTGAAATGTCAGCAACGTGATGGGATTCACCCCTGTGGGGGGGGGGGGGGTGTTGGTTTCCCCCCTGGGGGGGGGGGGGAGGTGTTGGGGGGTCTGACCCCAGCTATTTCTTCTCCTGCTGCAGACCCAGGCTGTACAAGATGTGGATTCCCTATCACCGAGCCCCTGAGTGATTTGATTCCGTGGAGCAGAGGAGACCCTCACTGGATATGGAGCATTTTCGAGATAAGCCTTTGTTATGTTAAGCCACTGAGACTTTGGGGGTGGTTTGCTGCTTGGCACGGCCTAATCTAGTCTGACTCATGCTCTCACCCTCCTGTAAACTCTTTGAGGATGGACCACGGGGCCATTTATCCAGCCCCCACAGAGGTGATCAGTAAAAAAGAGCAATTAGTAATCATAACTGATTCATAAGGTTTATCAGTGCCTTTTCCCTCCGCTGAAATGCCTCAGCTCTTAGGGAATGTACCCCTGGGCCCTGGGCCCTTCCACAATGGCTGGACTGTTCGTTTCCTGTGGGTGGGTTTCCTTTTACCCTCGAGGCCCCTCTGGTGAGGTAATGCTGTCCTTTCCGCTAGGACAGAAACCACAGCAGCTCCTTTCCCTGTGATGCAACCAACCCAGAGAAAGGGCGTGATTTAGAGAAACTCTAAGCCCCCAGGGGATCGGGGTCACTGCCTACCCAAGCCCCCAGCGTGGCTCACTCAAAACAGACACTGCAGCTGTGCTGTGTGCAGACAGAGGTATGGACCCACGCGCTCCCTTCCCCACGGGGTCGGAAATACACGGGGACAGGTCCGTTTCCTTGGACCAGGGGTTCCCACATCACCTGGGGGGCTTGTTCAAACACACACTGCCAGCCCTCACCCCAGAGTCTGTGACTCTGCAGTGCGTCTGGGGTGGGGCCTGAGAACGTGCATTCCTAACAAGCTCCTGGGTGCTTTGGGGTTCAGGGACCATATTGTGAGAAAGCATTGCTTAGACAGGCCCTGCCTCTGGAAGTCAAGGTTAAATGCAATGCCACTGAGATGAGCACTATGACCTGCTCTCAGCCATTAAGGATACAGGATGGACTCTCCCCTCCCACCCCCCAGATTACCCGGATCAGAAGTGGGAAAAGGATGGAGCAAAGTCAGTTTCAGGGAGGGGAGGGTCTGGGAAAAACCCAGAGGGGAGGGCTGAGGGGTGTCAGCAGCCAAGATGAGGCACTCTGAGGTCACCGAGGCCGATCTAACAGCGCCCCTAGGCAGATGCTGCCAGGTTTCCGGGTGGGTAAGCCCAGCCCAGGGCCCTCTGCCCAGGGCACTCTCTGTACCAGGCCTGAGACCCAGGACAGGATGCCACCAGGCAGTGCAAAGCACCTCGCACCTTCCATCTTCCTGCGGACGTATTATCCCTGGTCCCCACAGGGCTGTGCTGTGCCAAGGCTTAGCGTGGGCGGCCGTGACTCACTCGGCCTCGTGGGGAAGCAGATGCTGCCACTGCAACCAGGCCGCCAAGGAAACAGGCTAAATCCATCCCAGGTCCCTGCAGGGGCAGAGAACAAGCTGCCTGCAGCCAGTGAGCCGGGTGCAGCACCACATCGCTGAGCACAGCCTGTGCTGCGCGGCCGCGGAGCTGCCTGGGGAGCCCCGCTGAGAACAGCAGCAACAGAAGCTGGGGCAGGGACCGGAGCACGTGACGAGGGGCCGGCGGGAGGCTGTGATGGTGGCTGGGAGACAAGACTCACTGCAGGACACTTGTGTTTTATTGGTGGCGTGGGAAGAGGACATGCAAACCTCACCCCTGCTCTCCTGTTTGGGAAGATCTGGCTCCCACGGATCTGCTCCCTCGATAAACAACGTGGAGCTTTCCTCATCCCAACTGGCCAGAAATATACCTGAAGAAGGGGAAACTGAGGCAATGACCTAGTCCTAGGCGAAGTCCCACAGCTTTCCGAGGCTGAGCCAGGCTGGGCTCCCGGACCCCGTGCACAATCCCTCATCTTTTCCACTGGACACCGGTCCCAAGAAAACAGACGGTTGGGCCTCAGGAATCTGCTTTGCCCCTAGTACTGCTCCCCCAGGCAGTGGGTGGTGCCATTAAGAACACTCTGCTTCCCGCCCTCCCCCCGC
>NW_005357962.1:476082-493700 GCF_000412655.1 Myotis brandtii | reverse complement strand
CCACCTGCCTCTCAAGTCAGCTTTCCTGACCTTCTTCCACCCCTAAGCCAGGTGAATGAGTTCCCACAGGCCCCGCCCGCCAGACAGTGGAAATCCCAAGCGTTTGCGGGTTTCCCCAGCCTCGGTCATTACAGGGCCGGGAACGGAGCCAGGACTGGGCCTCCCGGGTTTTTCACCAGCCCTCTCCCGGGTAGTAAAGGACCACACTCACCAGGCCCATCTGGGGATCCTCGGGCTATTTCCAGTTGCCCCCTCGCTCTATTCCCCCCTGAGGCTCGCAACTGGCTGTGGTGACAGGCACGTCTCTATCCCTGGAGGACCCCAGCCCTGCAAGGCACCTCCCCCACCCCCACCACAGCCGCTCAGACCTCCCTCCCCTTCCTCACCTGCAAGGGGGCGGGGGGCTGGGGGACCTTCCCCTTCATTTCAAGGATGGGATCAAGGCTTTCACCTCCTTCCCGCCTTCCTCGAACCACCTCCTGGTTAAGGAAAATCCCTCCGCCCGCCCACCCTGTGTCTTTGATCCATTAATTAACCCCCTTCTCCTAATTGTTCAGCTGTGGCTTTCCTGTGAGCTCTCCTCCTCAGTCTATAAACACCTTCCTGTCTGTCCCACGTGAAAAGCAACTAAACCAAACACGTGTTCTCCTCTGGTTCTCCCCAACTGAAAAGCTGCCTCTGGAGTAGCCCCGGTCTCTCTACCCTCCATGCCTCCAAGCCTCTGCTACCAGCTCTCCCCTCTCGGCTCCTCCTCCTCCACGCGGGCCCCGCCTCCCTCCGCCCGAGTCCACCACCCACGTATCAGCCCCTGGGGTGTATCAGATGTTCCCAATATGTCTAGTCCTCAGGGCACCAGAGGGGGTTAGGTTCCAAATAGGGGGTTGAGCAGAGTCCCCCACCCCAAGCCTCGCTTCCTCCCCGGAGCCACAGAAGTTATCTTTGTGCTCGGCTCCTGGAATGCAGGGCCCTGTGTGACCCCGGAGCTCAAGCTGTCAGTACCCGCGTCCATCCCTGGAACTGGCCGCGCTTCTGGACAAAATGCAGAAAGGCCAGCACCCTGCAGCCTCACCGAGACAGCCACCAAGACGGAGACCCTCACCCTCTCATTCCAGAGGGACCTTTGGTCCAGGGTCGTCCCTCTCACTGGGGATACTGTCGAAGGACCAGCCTGTCTGGCTTTAGCTCCCAGAACAGAGGGCTCCCCGCTGGGTAGGAGGCACTGAAGGGACTTTGGTTAATGGAACCCTCTTCCTGATTTTGATCTGAAATCTGCCTCCTTGTAACTTCCACCCACCTGGCTCTGCTCTGTGGTCCTTGGAAGCCAATGTCTCATCAATCATTTAATTGGCCTTTCAACGACTGCCAGGGGGGAGGATGGAGCTGTTGGCCTCTCTTAGAGAAATGGACACCTGGGGCGGCTAAAAGGCTTCTGAAAAAGCTCCAGGTGGAGTTGGAAACAGAGCCCAAGCGTCTTAACTTCCCAGGCCAGCCCTCCTTCCACTACTGTTTCTTCATCCTTGCCAGTTGTTGTTGAGTACCTACTGTGTGCACCTGAAATAGTGGGTAGGCCCACTATTGGAGACCCAGGAGACCTTGATCCTCCAGATGTCATCAATTCCAGCTCGAACACGCGTGCACGCTCGCACACACACACATGCACACACTTCAGAGCACTTGCTCAGCCAGCAAACTGGGTGGCCTCATCTTCACCCCAGAAAACCAGGCTTCTTCCTTACATTCAGCTGCTCCCCCCAGTACAGGCCAACAGGTAGGGAAGGGAAAATGTGGAGAAGCTTATCTTAACCAGAGAAGAGCCTGAACTTGAAAAGAAGAAGAGTTTGCAAATGATAGCTGTCAACGCTGGGCTTGCAGAGCCGGCTCAGAGCTGGTGGGTGTGTGGGTGGGAGGGATGCTCACCGGTGCCAAAGCTGAGTCGTGTGGCAGAGGGAAGTAGGGAGCAGGGCCGGAGCGGTGCCAGGCTGCAAACCAGAACCGCAGAGACCTGGTCTCCACAAAGGCAGGCCCTGGCAACTTCCAAGCACCTGGCTCTTTGGGCCAGGCTCCACCCCCGGAGATGTGGCTTCATCTCTCTTAAAGGCACAGTGCTTCAATGCCAGTGTCCACCTGAGCATCCAGCCATCAGCTGCTGCACAGCGGTTCTCAACCTGTGGGTCGCGACCCCTTTGGCGGTCGAACGACCCTTTCACAGGGGTCGCCTAAGACCATCCTGCATATCAGATATTTACATTACGATTCATAACAGTAGCAACATTACAGTTATGAAGTAGCAACGAAAATAATTTTACGGTTGGGTCACAACATGAGGAACTGTATTTAAAGGGCCAGAAGGTTGAGAACCACTGCATCAGCATTAGCACCAGGTACTCCAGGCTTCACTTTCCCTCCCTTGGATGGTAGCATTTACTCCACCAAATCGCATAGGCACAGATAGCCCCAAACTCTATTCTCTGAAGCTTGTGGATGCAAAAGATAACTGACATCTGTTATGGATTGAATGGGCCCCACCCAAACCCATGTGTGGAAGCCCTAACCCCCAATGTGAGGGCATTGGGATATGGGGCCCTTGGGATGTGAGTAGGTTTAGATGACGTCATGAAGGTGAAGCCCCCGTGATGAACTTAGTGTCCTTATGAGAAGGGAGGCCAACGCTTCCTCTCTCTGCCATGTGAGGACACAGCAAGCAGCCACCTGCACGCCGGAAGCAGGCTCTCACCAGCAGCCAAAGCTGCTGGCCCCTTGGTCTTGGCCTTCCCAGCCTCCAGAACTGTGAGAAGTAAATGTCTGTGGTGTGTACGCCACCCGGTCAGTCTATGATAGGTTGTTATGGGGGCCGAGCTAAGACATCCTCTAGGATGCTCAGAAGTAGAACATGCAGAGATTTGATAACCCAAACGGCATTTACAGACAAGGCAAGCCCTGCCAAACTCGGCTTCTCTGGGGGGAGGGAAGGAGAACCATCAGCTCTGTGGAGGCTGCATTTGGCTCCGGATTTCTGATTGGCTCCATAATCCGACAGTGGGGAGTGGTGGTACTGGCTGGTATGGCCTTCTATGTCTGCCTTCTCCCCAGCAGCGCACAGGTTTCCTATTGAGTCTCGGCCTCCGGGTAGATACAGTAACTATGGTCTGGTAGGACCCATCCCTAACAAAGGAGCAGGCCTGTGCCTCCAGCTGGGCCAGTCTACGAGCCACCCTGGAACCTGAATCTGGAACAGAACACAACAAAAAAGACAGAAGGGTAGGATTCCCATGGTTCCAGGATTCTCTCTGAGCAAACTGTTCCACCATAAGACCATTTTATTGTCTATCCCGCTCATTTGGCCTTGAAGTGGCCCAGATTCCCACCCATCTCCTGGCTCTTCCGACTTCTGTTAATTCTGTAAAAATCTGATCTCCCTCCAAAAAATTCTCTTTGGACAGAAAGAACTAGGCTGCTCGTAACTGAGAAACCCTGACTGATCAGGCAGCCTTAGGGACACCCTTCACCCTCTGTGTGTTGGCTTTTCTCTTCCATCCTGACTTCCTTGCCCACTGGAGCCTCACCTGGGCAGCCTCAAGACCACAGAGAACAAACCAGGTTCGGGACTCTAACTGTGTCCATTGCTCAGCCTGGGAGGTGACGTCACATAAAAGGACCGCGCTCCTTTAAGCGGAGGAAGGAGCTGCCTGCGCCCTGGTCATCTTGCTTAAGGTGCAGTTTGATTCTGTTTATCTGGGATGGACCTGAATTCTGCATTTCCGACCTGCTCCTGGTTGAGGTCCCTGCTGCCGGTGCCTGGATGCTGGCACACTTGGGTAGCAAAGCTCTGCAGGGAATGAACAGGGAGATTTGGTGGCTGGAAAGGGGGCACTTAGGCAATTTAGATATTTGGTAATAAAGCTGCTGTTCCAGTAAAGTTCCTGGGGCGAAAGCCAAGAAACTGTGAGCTGAGGCACAGGGTGGGAGTTGCGGGGAGGAAGAGCAGATGACAGAGGGTGTGGAGCTCCGGAGCCTGCGACAGTACCTGCCCACCACGCGTCACCTGCCCGCCTCGGGCTGTCAGGAGGATGTGCCTCTCGGAGGAGCACTCTGGATAAGTACAAATCAATGTTTGCCGGAGGAGGACAGGAGTGTGGAAGCCTGTGCAACTCACTCCTGCCCGAGCTTGCCTCTGGCTCCTCCCAGCGTCGACTGAGCTGCACCTCACGGGTCTCGGGCACCTTTGAAAAGTTCACACGCCATTCCGAATGTCTTCCTTGGGCGCACATGCCCCTTGGCTGCTGGTGGCCAGACCAGCATGGTACCTGCTGCTGGTGGAGAGAGCCTGTGTCTGCTCCTCGGCCCCAGTCCTCACCAGTCCTTCCTGCCCCGACAGCGTCTCTGGGCAGGTCCCAGGTCCTGCCGAGACCTGTTTGTGTTAGTCGCTGGGACCGTGCCCTTTGTGAGTCTCAGGAGAGACAGGAAGCCACCTGGTGCCAGCCTACTTCTCTAGGGACTGGGGTTGGTGGCGCCCAGCTGTGTGACCTAAGATGATGTCACGTTTCCTCCCTTGGCTTCTGTTTCTTCCTCCAGGAGTGAGAGGAGATGCCACCAGGACTCTCTGGACACTGCGAGGTGGCGCTCTGGCCAGGACTGCTGGCAGCTTGAGGCGTGGGCGGCTGATGGGGGTCACGTTGGCAGTCCCTCCACCACTGCCTCTCAGGGGTTCAGGCAGGTGGAGCATCTCGTGGAGCCCCAATGGGCACCCCGTGATGGGACCTGGGCCTGCACTGAGACTCCGCCCTGGGCACGGGGAGTGGGACCTGTATTCCCCCTCCAGAGGCTCAGGGGCCTCTGCTCACCCTCTCTCTGACTGAAGGCAGCATTGGGAGTATTTCAGAGCTACCACTTAGGTCTTGGGTGGGCAAGCCTTTCTGCAATTCACACGTACTCATACTCGTTGCTTGACTGCAGCTCACGGAGGCACTGTGTGAGGGCTGAGGCGGGGCTGCCTTGACTTCTAGCAGCACGATTAGCTCTGCCTATATTTGAACTTCACACCCATGGAATCACACAGTGTTACTTTTTTGTGTCTGTCTTCTTTGGAGCAACGTAAGTGTGTGCATTTAACTAGCCCTAAGCCCAGAGCAAGACCTTCCCAGCCGGCAGGAGTACAGGCCCCTGCAGGCAGCTTTGAGGCTGCTGAGAACACGCTTCAAATGGGAAGTCAGGAGACGTGCACTTGGCCTTGGCCCTGCTGCTTACCAGCCGGGTGTGTGGGGACGGCCCAGCCCCCCTGACTGGGCCTTAGGTCACCCTCAGTACAATGGGGTCTCCACTGTCAGCCCCTTGCAGTACTTTCCTGGCAGTCCTGGGAACCAGAGAGAGCCCACAAGGCCTTTGATTGGACCCCTGCAGTAGGTGTCCTGGGGCCCAGGCCCGGGGTCAGGGGGGTCCCCAGAGCTCCATGTACAGCCTCGAGCTGTGGTCAGGTGGCAGGAGTGCACATTTCAGCACCTGCATGGGGAAGTCTGGCTGCTTCCTCGGGGGTGAGAGCTGTTGGAGGCCCCACTTCCTCTCCAGACTCCAAATGTAGGAATCAGGTTATTTAAGGAGAAACGGAGAGCTGGGGTTACACTAGGTTTTCCTGAAGCCTTGGGGCTGTGAATGGGCTCTTTATGGCCCCATATCCCCCACCTCCTGTCCCCTCTTCCGCTTAAACCACCTGATGTCCCCACTGCACATAAGTGAGATAGGTAAAGTGTCTCCACATGGTAGGTGCGCAGGCTGTGGCACTTTTCCTTTTCGGTTCTGCACAGTAAGAGCTCTGATGATGTGCAAGCAACAGAAGACCCAGGTAACAGGGCTTCAACACTCAGGACACGCTGTGCCACATACAAGGGGCGTGGGAGGTCGCCGTCCGAGGATTCTATCAGTAACTCAGCAATGTAGCGAAGATCCCAGGTTCATTCTTTCCTCTCGACTATCCTGGCCATGTACCTCTCCCCCTCATGTTGTGGCCTAATAGTCACAACAGGGCTGCCACAGCCCCTGCTCTTATGTCTGTTTTCAAGGCAGGAAGAGTGGAGGACAAGGTGGGACCAGCTATGTTGTTTCTTTTATCTGAGAAGCAAAAGCTTTTGCAGAAGCCCCCAGCAGACGTGCCCCTGTGTTTCTGTATCAGTTTCCTATCACTGCTGTACCAACTCCCTCAAACGTAGTCACTTAAAACAACACACATATATTATCTTCTGGTTCTGGAGGTCACAAGTCTAAAGTGGGATTCACTGGGCTAAAATCAAGTTGCCAGAAGGACAGCCTTCCAGAGGCTGTAGGGGAGAATCCATTTCCTTGCCTTTTCCTGCTTCTAGAGGCTGCCCGCATTCCTTGGCTTGTGGCCCCCTACCATCTCCAAATCCAGCAACGCCTGGCCAAGCCTTTCTCGTGATGCACGCACTAAGGCTGACTCTTCTGCCTCCTTCTTCCACATTTAAGGGTCCTTGTGATGACACTGGGCCCACCTGGATGATCCAGGGTAATCTTCCTCTTTAAAGGTCAGCTGATGAGCAAACTTGATTCCATCCACAACCTTGATTCCCCTTTGCCAGGTAACCTAATGTATCCTCAGTTTTCGAGGATTAGGATGTACACACCTTCTAGAGCAGTGGTTCTCAACCTTCCTAATGCCGCAACCCTTTAATACAGTTCCTCATGTTGTGGTGACCCCCAACCATAAAATTATTTTTGCTGCTACTTCATAACTGTAATTTTGCTACTGTTATGAATCGTCATGTAAATATCTGATTTGCAGGATGTATTTTCATTGTTACAAATTGAACATAATTAAAGCATAGTGATTAATCACAAAAACATTATGTCATTATATATGTGTTTTCCGATGGTCTTAGGCGACCCCTGTGGAAGGGTCGTTTGACCCCCAAAGGGGTTGCAACCCACAGGTTGGCGACCCATAGGTTGAGAACCGCTGTTCTAGAGGTTGTTTTTCTGCCTACCACAGTGTCCTCGGGCAAACCAGATCTCAGGGCCACCCCCACTAGCAAACGAGATGGGTAAACCAGGGAGCCTGTGAAAGGAGCTGGGGAGTCCTGACTGTCTGTGACTAATCGTGGTTCATCACCTGAATCTGGGCCCTTTGTTATCTCAAACTAACCAGTGTGGCGTTAGCAAGGCAAGGGGGCGAAGGAATGGCTATCAGGTTGGCTGCTAACTGCCTGCCACAGGAAGGTGCAGCCAGCTTGGCGAGTTTCCCTGGCCACATGCCATCTTTGCATTTGGTGATGAGACGGGATGTGAATGTTCCCAGGCTGTGCCCAAGCCCTGAACATTCCAGTGACCCGAGCTCGCCAGCCAGAACGCTCATGCCCTCCCCTTCTTCTGCCTTCAGCCCTCCAGAGAGAGAACCTATACAGACAAAATAGTTTTCTTGTGTGTCTTGGGCAGAGAGGAGCGAATGAGAGAGATGAGAGAGGCAGGGAAGATTTTACTGAGAAAGTGTGTCAGCGTACATCAGAGAAGTCTGCTAGAGCGAGGGGGAAGAGAATAGGAATTGAGTGAGGTAGGTCTGAGGTAGTCGGGAGTTTTCCCAAGGGCTTTAAGGGTGACCATACCAGCTGGGGACCACAGACCTCTTCGCTGGGTTAGAAAAATACAGGTAAAGATCACGAGTACTTGGGAATTATTTTGGGTTGCACAGTTGACTGTGACTCCACTCTGGAGCGCAACCAAATGGTAGATTCAACAGAAATTATGACAAATAACTGCGCCACCCGGTCCCCCTGGTGCTAATGTGCTAGTCAGTAGTGCCAGTCCATGCCTGGCAAAGCGTTAGCACTGGCTTTGGAGACTCACGTAGGTAAATACCTGACACGTAGGTATTTGGACAAGAGGATCTCTGAGTCTGCTTCCGGCTTATCATCCTGTGATCACCAGCTGGAATCCAAGACAAGCGATGTTTAGTGCCCTGGGGTGTCGTCTGGGGTATCGTGTTCTTGTGTTCTCACCGATAGGCTCAGAACACGAGGAACACGTGATTTGGAACCTGAGCATTCACAAGGTCACTTGACTTCTCTGAGCTTCAGGTTCCTCAAGTGCAAATGGCCTCAGTGACACCCAACCTGGGGAGTCGATGTGAGGATTCAGGGTAACAGGTGTAAGGCACATGGTAGGCACTCGAGGAACCCTTACTCTTAAACTACAGAGGAACAAAAGATGGAACTTGGTCTGTGATCAAAGGAGAAAAACCAGTTCTTTGAGAGCTGACAATACAAAAAATATCCGAAGCAAACATCTTGAAATGTGTTAGTTCTGAGTCTCAGGACTAGTCAATGCCTTTCTGTGGCACACTTCCCACTGACGGGTCACTGACAGGTTCACAGAACAGCACACCTGTCCATCGGAGAGAGGAAGATTGCTTGCTTGTCCTGTTTCAAACGTTGCTTGAGAGTCCCTTACTCTGTACCCAGGGCCCTGTGACTATCAAACAAGACCCGAGGAACTGTTTCTGTGTTCACCGATTTGTGGAATTCATTTGATACAAGATCCGCCAGCCCCACATTGTCCTGTAGACTCCAGCCACTCATGGCCATTTAAATTTAAATGAATTGAAATTACATGAACTTAAACATTCCATTTCTCTGGCTCAGTGGTTGAGTGTCAATCTAGGAACCAAGAGGTCACTGGTTCAATTCCAGGTCAGGGCACGTGCCTGGATTGCAGGCTCAGTCCCCAGTAGGGAGCGTGCAGGAGGGAGCTGATGGAAGATGTTTCTCCCTCATCGATGTTTCTAGCTCTCTATCCAGTGGTCGGCAAACTGCGGCTCGAGAGCCACGGGGTGTCACATGTAGCTATCCAGCACCTGAAATGTGACCCGTGTGACTGAGAAACTGAATTTTTTAAAATATGTCTTTATTGATTTTAGAGAGAGAGGGGGAAAGGGAGAGGGATAGAGCAGTGGTCGGCAAACTGGCTCGCGAGCCACATGCGGCTCTTTGGCCCCTTGAGTGTGGCTCTTCCACAAAATACCACGTGCGGGCACGCACGTACAGTGCGATTGAAACTACGTGGCCCATGCGCAGAAGTCAGTATTTTGTGGAAGAGCCACACTCAAGGGGCCAAAGAGCCGCATGTGGCTCGCGAGCCAGTTTGCCGACCACTGCTCTATCCCTCTCCCTTTCCCCCTCTCTCTCTAAAATCAATAAAGACATATTTTAAAAAATTCAGTTTCTCAGTCACACGGGTCACATTTCAGGTGCTGGATAGCTACATGTGACACCCCCATGGGGTCTAATGGGCCTGGGAAGCAGCAGCCGACAGCCCTCCCCACTCTCTTTCAAGCCGCCTCATGCAATGAGCAGTGTGAGAGGACAGCAGGCAGGGCAAGCTGGGACTCAGGAAGAGACCTGTTTCTGGCTCCAGGGAGTTCCAATCCATGGGCTCCTCAGGCACAGAGGCTCCAGCGCTTCCAAAGCTGACAGCACCCTGCCAAGGCCACCGGGGTGGCGAGCCCTGCAGCTGAGCTGACGTCAGACTAAATTTTCAATGTCCAGGCAGCCTGGGAGGCCGGGAGCAGAGTATTTGCATATGCACCGGTTTCCTATGCCAGTATTTTATTCTAATAACTTTTCATTGACTGAGTGATTCATTCTTTCTTTTATTCACTCAATACAATTTTATCGAATTCCCCCTCCAGGGCGGATCTAGCACTTACCTGGGAACCCTCCCACTGAAAACGTCGGAAGTCAGAGCACTGGATGGAAGGGCCTGATTACTGGAGGAGCACCTTGCCTGGATTGAATTGGGGGCGATGATCCTGTGATGTGGGGGCCCACTGAGGAGTGGATTGTCCAAGCTGCCCCGACTGGGCAGCCCCCCTTGGGCGGCCATCAGAGACAGACAGTACAGGACACAGAGACCCAAGTCCTACCTGGGGGCCTACAATTCTCCCACTTCCTCTGGCGGCTCAGCCTCTCATGTCTCACTTCATTTTGGGCCTCAGAATTCTGGCAATTTCCAGATGTCAGCCCCACCTCCCACCCTCAGCAGGTGTTTGCTGATGGCGGCCCAGGTGGAAGCGGGGGGCCAGGGGACAGGTGGCAATGCTGAACCACGCTTGCTCCAGGGCTGCTGGGGGCCTGGCAGAGACTCTCTGCGAACCTCCTGAGTCAGCTCCTGTGTGTGCCTTGGGCCTAGTCGAGGAGGAGCACAGGGAGGCTGGGAGAATTCCCACTGGAGTCGGCTGCTCCCTGCACGTGGCATGCGCCTGGGAACGCCTTGCAAGCACACACGTGCAGACCTTCTTCGGCAGGAGAGCATGAAGCGGTGCTAACAATAACCATGCTTGTGCGTGTGCAATGCCTGCCACTCTACCAGGAGCAGGGATGCTGCAGTCACAGTCTCCCGTCTCTCCCTGCAGCCGGGACACACTGTGCTTAGTGTGAGGTTCAAAATGAGATGGAGGGAGGCGGACAGATGAGGCTTCCTGATGAAATGAGCACAGCGTGAGAAGTAAAGTAGCCACGTGACTTTGAACAAATTATCCAACCTCTTTAGGCTGCAGTGTCCTTCTCTGTAAGGTAGGGATAAAATGCTGTCTGCCTGAGCACACCTGGCTCCCAGATCTTGGTTTCTAGAACTATCGGCTGATATAACAGGAAGCAGGGCTCCTGGGAGGAATGGCTGATCTCGGGCCTGGCACAGGGCAAACCCACGATGAGCCTAGAGCACCTGGTAGTGCCAGAAAGTGAGAAAGTACTGAAAACACTACAAACGAAAAACACCCAACCTACCGCGGTGGCGGTGGGAATGGGGGGCAGTCTGTCCAAGGACTCGGGGGGAACAGAAAGATCTCCCAACAGCAAAAACTGGAAAAATTTGAGCAACAAAACTGATAAAGCAGTGTTAGATTATAACCCAAAGTACAAAATAAATATCCTGAGTCCATATTGACATAAAGAAATTATTAGAAAAATAAATGGGCGAGAAGAGACATCTTCCATGCAGAAGAATTCCAAATAATTTATACATAATAATTTGCCCTCAAGGAGGTGTGGGCTGTACAGAGTGACTTTCTTCCGAGGAGGACCATGGGGAGGGTGGGTAACTGACAAACACCCCCTCAGCCAGGTGAACAAGGTCATCAACAGTGACACATATCTTGGTCATATGTACCCTTGATAGGCTGGGACGAAAACGGCACGTGACCTGAGTGGTTTTCCTCCCCCACACACCTCAAGACCGGTCTAATCACAAGCAAATCATCAGTCAAATTACAACTGAGGGATATTCTACAACATTCCTCAAGACCGTCAAGGTCATCACAAACAGGGACCGTCTGGGAAGTGACCACAGCCAAGAGGAACCTAAAGGCAATGGGCTATCCTAGACGGGATCCCAGAACAGGAAAGGGACGTTATGTAAAAACTGAGGGGATCTGCATGAAGTCTCGACTTTTGTTAATAATGACGCGTCAGCAATCGAGTCAGTACTTGTGGCGAGAGTACCATGCGAATGGAAGATGCTAGTAATAGGGGGAACGGGGTGTGGTGCCTGCAGGAACTCCCTGAATTACCTTCCCAAGTTTCCTGTAAACCTGAAGCTGTCCTAAGAGCAAAGAAAGTTGGTGTAAAGAGTATTATCTGCCTCATAGGGTTGAGAAGATTAAGGACGAGAGTGCTTGAAAAGTGCTTAGCACGGTGCCTGCCAGCTGGTTAGTGCCCAGCACATGGCAACTCGGTCATTATCAGGCACCAGAGAGGACAGGACCCAGGGACGGAACGCATGGGGCGCTGCTGACCTCATGCAGAGAGCCACCGTGGCTTAGCTCAGCGCATGAGGGCTGCCTAATGTGCACCATTGTCAAAACCTACAGCTCAGAGGGTGGGTGGAGGTAGCAGTGCCTGCGGATGCCCTAGTCATAGTCAGGATCAACATGTTAGGGCCGGCTGATCTGCACACAGCCCATCAGAGTGAACATCAGCCGCCCGGGAGAGGGCCCCCCTACAAAGCTTTCACATCTGGATGGCACTGCTCCCGCTTCAGGGCTGCCCGCTGTCTCTCTGATTCGAGATGGAGACTGGCCAGAGGCTCTGGGCCATGTGCTCTAACTGAACCCTTGTACCAGGTGTTAAAGAGAAGACCACGGGCCCAAAATGGTGTCACCTGTGCTAAAGACCATGCTACCAAACCCAGATTTAATACCTGACCCCCCTCTCCCAGAAACATAATCTTAATCAATCAGGCTGGAGTTTTCTGGTCAATATCAGTGAGGTAATCTGTCTCGTGGGCCCTCTCCGTTGTCTAAAAACAATCCTGAGTTAAATTTTCTAATTTTGGAAGTAAATAATCAATATAAAATTTAAAGGATTAGAATAGTCGGTCTAGTAATACAGTATCTCTCCCCCTTGCTTTGCATCTCATTTTTAGGTGATATATTCTAGCTTTATGAAAATAAATAAATAAAAATAATCCTTTTTTGATTGATTTTGTTGTTATTAATAGCTCCCTTGCCCCACCTTCTTCCTATAAAACCCCTCCATTGTGAAGAGCCTCTCAGAGCACCCTTACACAGGATGGGGCAAAAGTAGGTTACAGTTGTTCATGTGGAAAATAATACCATAATCCTACATAATAAAAGGTAATATGCAAATCGACCAAATGACGGAACGACCGGTCGCTATGACGCACACTGACCACCAGGGGGCAGAGGCTCAATGCAGGTGCTGCCCCCTGATGGTCAGTGCACTCCCACAGGGGGAGCACCGCTCAGCCAGAAGGTGGACTTATGGCTGGTGAGCACAGCAGCAGTGGCGGGAGCCTCTCCCACCTCTGCAGCAGCGCTAAGGACCCCCCGGGGGATGTCTGCCTGCTGGACATCCCCCGAGGGGTCCCAGACTGCAAGAGGGTGCAGGTCGGGCTGAGGGACCCCCCTCCCCAGCGCACGAATGTCATGCACCAGGCCTCTAGTCCTATATAATAAAAGCCTAATATGCAAATCAACCAAACGGCCGAACAACTGGTGGAATGAAAAGTCGCTATGATACGCACTGACCACCAGGGGGCAGATGCTCAATGCAGGAGCTGCCCCCAGCCTGCAGGCCCCAGGCCAGCCAAGGCAGGTGCCAGCAGGGCCCCCCCCACCCGATCACCCGCCGGTTGCCCCACAGATCGGCCCTGATTGCTGGCCAGGCCTAGGGACCCTACCTGTGCATGAATTTTGTGCACCAAGCCTCTAGTTAATAACTAATAATACAAGAATAAACTGTGTTTCTCATACTCACAACTGCAAATCTAGTCTTGCCCCGCCCTGTAGTTGCTGCTGCCCAATTCATGAATGACTTAATAAAGCCAATTAGATCTCCAAATTTACTCCACATTTACTCCGGTGAATTTTGTCTTTAACACAGCCAACGATGAGATTCTTCATGCCAGCCACCATCCTGTGCCAGCCGCCTGCCATGAGAAGAAACCGTCTATCCGACCAGGTAGCCTGTGCCACTCTAGAGCCAAGGCTCCCTGTGGCTCTGACTCATCCTCACCCTGAAGGGCCCTGTAACCAGGCACAGACCCTGAGGATCAGCGAGGGTTCCAGGGGCTGTGGACTGGCATCAAAGAAATCCAGGTCATGGAGAAACAAACCCAGAGGCAAGAAATCCAGTGCTCGGTGTGTTATTTTGCAGACTTGGGGGTGCAAGTGAGACCCAACTCAGCGAGGGTAAGGGGGTGAGGGAAGGAGGTGACATGTGTTAGGAAGACACAGAGGTGAGCTCACCCAATCCGGCCTTGAGACTCAGGGCTGCTCCACAGGTCACTCGATGGACCCAGGATTCCAGGGCTATGGAGGGGTACTTTCGGTGGGTTTCTGATACCTGCCCCCACCCCTCCACCACCTGCTCACCGCTGCTGTGTCCCCTCAGGCACGCGTTCTCCTGGTGCACACAGCCCCCACCCTCACCATCTCCCCACTTCACCCACAAAAAGCAGAGAGAAACCACTGCCTCTCTCCTGCAGCCAAGCTTCCGCCTAAAAAACCACAGGGAAGGCCTCTGATCAGCTCACCTGGCCTGGCGTGCTCACCTCTGCTGGGTCAGGAACCAGGTTTTGCTGAGCAAGGTGATTGCTCCATTCAGGCCACACACTGCGTCCGGTATTGGAACAGAGAGAACTTGGTGAGAAGAACTTTTAATTGTGTGTAAGGCTGTCACTGAGGAACCGGGAAGGTAAAGGGAGAATTCCCACGGATCAGGGAGTGAGCACACAAGGACAGGACATTTGCTGAGGCACTTGGCGGGGCAGGACAGTGCCTGCTGCCCATAATGGTCTGAGGAGCTGGCCTGTGGCTTCTGCCTCACCTCCCTCTCACCCCGGCCTCCCGAATCCCAATCATCACGCGTCTCAAGTCCCACGCAGCCCACCTCTCCGTCTCTCCCCAGGCCTGAGGGCTGTGGCCTGGGCGTCAGCCTGGCATTGAGCTCTGTCCCAGCTTTATGCCATGTGTAGCCTGAGACCCATTCAGGTCTGTGACGAGGGACTGTGGCTGTGGGCTCCTACGCAGCTCTCATCCCAGTTCTGCAAATGGGTGCCTGAGTGATGGCTCAGCTATTAATAAAGTGGGGTACTGATTCCTATTCTGCATTTGTCATTCTCCTGTGTATAAGAAATAAGACAACACTTGAGCATTTCTGGTCTCAACCCTGCCACAAACCCATCAAACTACCACCAAGCCCCAGTGCAATGCCTCAGCACTCGCGGTTGCACTAGCAGGAAGCTCCCGCAGGTGTGGCAGGGTGGGATGCTGGGCGGCACCAGTGGGGCTGGTCGCTCACTGACGAACCTGGGGGTAAAGAGAGCTGCTTTTCACATTTAATGTGCGAGTTTGACTCGGGGGATCCTCCTTAAACGCAGGCTCTGATTCCGGAGCTCGGGCAGCGCCCTTGATTCTGCATCTCTCATCCCCTTCGGTGGTGCCCCGCTGCTGGTCCGTGGACCACTTGTCTCGGAGCTTCTCTGCCTGGGCTGCCTCCACCTCAAGGGCGGGCAGGCCTTTCCTGGGCAGGAGTCCCGCAGTCCCTGGGCTCCCGGAGTGAGTGTGCGGAGGGACACCAGCCTCTGCCTCGGCTCAGGCTCCAGGTCCTGCGGTGGCTGCAGGCTGGGACAACTGCAAAGGCCGCCCCTCCTTCAACCTCCCCTCCCCCAACAGAGAAAGCCATCAGCTGCTGATGAGGCGCGGCTGAGACCAGCCATTCACCACTCAGTGCAGCAGCATGAGCCCTGTGTCCCCGGCTCAGCACCCTGGAGGCCCGGCTCCCACAAAGGCTCCTGCGGGTGATGGGCAGGCCCTGGAGCACAGCCAACAACAGATAACAAAGAACTTGCTGCCAAGGCAGAAACAGCCACCCCTGCACTCACGTGGCTGCTCTTGGAGTCAGAGAACGTTTGTTGAGCATCACAAGGTGCAAAGCACTGCTGGAGGCCGTGTTCTCGGGAGCCCCCACCTCGGGGCATGTGAAATGAGAGAAGGAGGCCCTCATACAGAGAGAACTTGCTTGGAAGAGGAGACCCAGTGTGAGTACGGAGGGAAACTCACTTGGGGGACATGGCATCAGAGCTGAGTCTGAAAACTGGGTAGGGTGGTGGTAGGTGGGGATGCACCGAGAAGAGGCCCACAGCCTGGGAGGGGAAGCTCAGTCCATTTGCAGAACGAATCTGTGCATCTGATGAGGCACAAAGATGTGGAGTTCATCTTGCCCATGATGCTCTTCTCCGGGGATCGGGCCTAAACTGGCAGTCAGACATCCTTCTTACAATCCTGGACCACTGGCTCCTAATTGCTCACCTGCCTGCCTGCCTGGTCACTCCTAACTGCCCTTCCCTGCTGGCCTGATCATCCCTCTCTGCCCCCCTGCCCCCCCTGCAGGCCCAGTCGCCTCTAACTGTCCTCCCCTGCTGGCCCAGTCGCCCCTAACTGCCCTCCCCTGCTGACCATCTTGTGGCAGCCATCTTGTGACCACATGGGGTGGCCATCTTGTGTGAGGGCGTGATAGTCAATTTGCATATTACCTATTTATTATATAGGATGGTTTTGAAATCTATGTCAATGCTTATAGATCTGCTATGTTTAAAATTTTGTTTTATCTTTTAGAAGTAGTGTGTGCCTATGGTAAGAATTGGAGTCAGAAGGATGAGAAACAGAACATAAAAGTTTCCTGACTGCCCATTTCACTTGGCTCTGAAGCATATACTTCCATTGATTGTCTAGGCACCTCATTCACATGTCTTTAAAACAATTTTTTAAAATATTTTTGCAACTCTCTTCTCTCACTTCATATATCTTGGACAGCTTTCCTGATTAGCAGATAGATATCTATCACATTCATTTTTAGCTGCTGTGTAGTATTCCCCTGAACAAATATATCATCCTCTATTTTATCAGTCTGCTACTAATAGATATCATTCAGATTGTTACTAGGGTTTTTCCAAGTACAAAAATGCTGCAATGAGCTCTTTATGCTTACATCTATGCTGTTGTGTATGCGTATTAGATCAGAGATTGCCCAATGTCTCTGTTAACCAATCTCCTCTACTTTCTTTAGTCACACAGCCCCTGAACTTTAGTAGGCACATGGCTGCCCGAAATAAAGACTACATTTCCCAGCATCCCTACATTTAACTATGAACATGTGACTAAATTCTAGTCAACAGGATATAGCGGAAGTGATGCCTGCAACTCGGATTGTGGTCTTAAAGGGAAGGGGTTTGCCCCCATCCCCACCCTATCCCTTTCCCCATTGGCCCTGCTGGAATGTGAATGTGGTGGGAGCTGTCTGTCATCATGTGGATGAGGGCAGCATGCTGGGACAGCAGAGCAACAAAATATGGAACCCAGACCCCAGTGCCATGGCCATGGAATCATCTCCACTTCCCTCCCACTTTAGCACCCCAGCCATAGATTGATTAAGCTGGGCTGTTTTGTTCCCAAAAGAAATACACTTCTGCAGAGAAACCAAGAAGGCGGCATAGGTAAACACCAGAAATTGCTGCCTCACACAACCACTTCAAAAATACAACTAAAAGACAAAACGGACATCATCCAGAACCACAGGAAGGCTGGCTGAGTGGAAATTCTACAACTAGAAGGAAAGAGAAAAGCACACTGAGACTCAGAGGAGGTGCCGAAGTAAAGTGCAGAGGTACGGAGGCGCACGTGGCAAGGGCTGGCAACTGAGGACGCTGTTGTCTTTTTCAATCGGGAGGGAGTCTCAAGCTCCCGACTGCTCTGAACTCCAGTTCTGGGCGAGTCTCTGGGGACCCAGACTCATATGGGGAGAAACTGGACTGTCTGGCATCGATCGGAACTCGAGGGCGGCTTTCTCTCAGAGGTGCTTGCGGCGATTACCGGGACACTGAGACCCGGGGCCTATTAAGGTAGAACTAAGGATCAGCCATAGCTGTTTGCTCCACCCAGTTCATACCCTGAGACCCTGCCTCACTCAAGCTGTGCACAGAGGCTTTTGCATATGAAAGGCCTGGCCCTTTGCAATCTGAAAATTACCTAACAATCTGCAGCTGGGTCAGAGAAACCCAAAACTTCCAAAAGAAGGCCCAAGGCCCCACAGCAGCTTGCA
>NW_005357962.1:473518-474395 GCF_000412655.1 Myotis brandtii | reverse complement strand
AACAACTGTAATAATCTGAACAATAAAGATTTAATTAAAAAAAATACACTTCTATTTTTGTATTTTTCTCCTAGTACAATGACTAGTTAAGAATATGTGGATCATTTGGTTTAACCCAGCAGCTTTATTTATAAAAGGATATTTAAGATTTTTGTAAAGGACAGAAATAAATATTCTATGAATTCAGTGACATCTCTAGGCATGGAAAAAGGTGAATCCAGTTTCGCCCATGCCCTGACCAGGAAGGGAATCAAACTGTGACCTCTTGGTCGACGCCCAACCACTGAGCCACACTGGCCAGGCAAGTCTCCTTTAAATGGAGAATAATTATAGCCTCTTATCTTGGTGTGTGTGTGTGTGTGTGTGTGTGTGTGTGTGTGTGTAAGAGAGGAGAGGAGAGAAGAAGAGGGATGGGGAAGGGAGAGGAGTGGAGTGGAGAGAGATAATAAATGGAAGGTGTTAGGTCGGAGAGAGCCCAGGATGGATACATGCAGACATGTGATGAGACAATGGACTCCCCCTGGAATTTCTCACAGATCAACGTGCCAGACACGGATACCGGCTTCTTCTCCCTGAATCCACATACCCCCACACAGATGCTGACTCATTCCTGAATACCTGGCTGACCCTCCTGCAGCTGAAGCTTCCTCAACTGAATACCTCAGCTCATGTCCCCGCCCCTCACCCAACCGCAGTATAAAAAAAGCGCCCCCCTCCATGTTGGCGTGAATCCACGTGCCCTGTCTTTGGGGTACGTGGGTCTCCCGGGGACGCAGAATAAACTTTCCTTTCCTTTCTTTTCTGATTCACTGGACTCTCTATTTCTTGCGCCGCCTCCTGAGCCACCTAACCTAACATTTGGTGCCTTGAAACCCGG
>NW_005357962.1:466337-468906 GCF_000412655.1 Myotis brandtii | reverse complement strand
TGTTAGGTCGGAGAGAGCCCAGGATCGGATACATGCAGACATGTGATGAGACAATGGACTCCCCCTGGAATTTCTCACAGATCAACGTGCCAGACACAGATACCGGCTTCTTCTCCCTGAATCCACATACCCCCACACAGATGCTGACTCATTCCTGAATACCTGGCTGACCCTCTGAATACCTCAGCTCATGTCCCCGCCCCTCACCCAACCGCAGTATAAAAAAAGCGCCCCCCTCCATGTTGGCGTGAATCCACGTGCCCTGTCTTTGGGGTACGTGGGTCTCCCGGGGACGCAGAATAAACTTTCCTTTCCTTTCTTTTCTGATTCACTGGACTCTCTATTTCTTGCGCCGCCTCCTGAGCCACCTAACCTAACAGAAGGTGCTTTGCATATAGGAGAAACTCCATAAACTGGGCCTTTATTTTTATTATTCAGGCTGCACTTCATTCCATACACACATGCAGCACCCAAGCTGTGGGGTATACACATGTATATGGGTCCTATTTTTCCAGCCTCATTTACTCATTCATTCAGAAAATATTTGATGCTCAGTCTTGACGTCTTTGGGCACGACATGAGGGTAATTGTCACAACATTAGTAACACATGCATAACGCTGACATGAGCCAGGCCCTTTCCTTGTGCCAACCCACTTAATCATCACAACCACAACCCTGAGCTGTACGCTTCAGATCCCCACTGTGGTCCCTCTGGCCTCCTGCATTGTCCCCCTGAGTGTACATGTGCACACACACACACACTCCCTCATTGTCCCCCTGAGCATGCACACACACACACACACACACACACACACACTCCCGCATTGTCCCCCTGAGCATGCGCTCGCGCGCGCGCACACACACACACACACACACACACACACGCACACACACTCCCTGCAAAGGCACCACTCTGGCTGAGCCCTCAGGGAGCTCCAGCGGGGAAGGTGCTCTCAGCCCGTGAGCTTCGTTAGCATATGAACGCCAGTCTCTTCCAGGTTGTCAGCAGCATCTGTCCCCCACCCGGACCCCTCAGGTCCCCGCAGGCCTCACTCACTCTGTGACATGGCAGATCAGGGTCAGATCACGCAGACAGACGTGGAGTCAGGCCTTGGTAGAGGAACAGGGCAGCGCCGTCAAGGAGCATAATTTCCGCTCAGCAGGTAGGATGAGCGGAGCAGCAGTCCCGTTGCCGCACAGAACTGAGGCTTATCTGTCTGACCCGCAGGTCACAGCCAAGGACACCCAGAGCTAAGCCCTGCCCAGAGTCACAGGGGAGTTCAGGACAGAGCCAGAACCAAACCCCGGTCTCCTCCCCTCCTGGCTCCACTACACTTTTTAAAAGTCTAGCTCTCACCCTAGCCAGTTCCTCAGTGGTTAGAGCATCGGCCTGTGGACTGAAGGGTCTCAGGTTCAATTCCAGTCAAGGGCACGTATCCGGGTTGTAGGCTCAATCCCAGCCCCAGCCCCAGTCGGGGTGCCTGTGGAAAGCAACCAGTTCATATGTCTCTCTCACATCCATGTTTCTTCGTCTCTCCCCCTTTCTTCCGCTCTCTCTAAAAAAATCAGGAAAAATATCCTCAGGCGATGCTTAGCAAAAATAAAATAAAATGTAAAAGTCTAGGTTTTGTCACAAGGAATTATCACACTTCGGGGACCCAGAGTGTAGGTTGGTGCTATCGGCATCCAGCAGCGATCAGAGATGCTGCTACACATGGCACAATGCCTAGGAGCCCCCACAACTAAGAACTGTCACCCCAAAATGTCAACGTGGCTGACTGTTAGTGGGTGTGGGTAGCAATCTAGCTTCCAGGAATCACCCCAAGCTCCCACGGAAAGTGGAATTATAAAAGGGAAAGATTTTAGTAGAAACAAATTGTAGTTGAACAACGCCACTGTTTGGTAAGAAAACAGGTACCGTCTTTATTCTGACACCAAATCTGCGGAGTTTTTCCCACACCAACAGCCAATAACCCAACACGAAGACCAGCACTTGAAGTCAAACACCTGGAGTTAGCACAACCCCCAGGTGAGGGTTTTGTCCCCCCAGATGCCTCCTCTTCAGGCGCCAGTTACACGGCCCCAGGCCCCCTGTCCTGCTGACCAAATGGCTGCAAGTTTGGGGATCCCAGTTACCCCCACCTCAGGGTTAACAATTCACTGGAACAATGCACAGAACTGAGGAAAACACTCTACTTACATTTACGTTTATTATAAAGGATATAACTCAGGAACAGCCAAATGCAATGGGAGAGCAGGCAGGGCAAGGTCAGGCAAGGTCAGGCGAGGTCGGTGCGGGGTGCAGAGAGAAGCCGCACCCTCTGTGGGCGCACCACCCTCCAGGACATCACCATTCACCAGCCCGGGAGCGTCTTTAGGCTTGTTATGGAGATTTCCTTTGAGGGGCACGATGGATGACCTCATTGCCGTTGGCGATTGAACTCAATCCCCAGCCCATTCCTTCTCCTGGGGTTGGGAGTGAGGAGCGGGCGGAACATTCTCTGATCAGGGATTTTTATGGTGACTGGACCCTATCCTGACGCTCCCTCTCACCCACCCATCGCCCCG
>NW_005357962.1:424452-466280 GCF_000412655.1 Myotis brandtii | reverse complement strand
CGAATTAGCACAGAAGACAGTAAATTCCAAGGGTTTTGTGGAACTCTGTCAGGAACTGGGGACAAAGACCATGTGTTTATGTTGTATTTTACCACAACAGGTTCATGCCAAGCCCTGACGGGGAAGGAGCGTCTTCTAGTCGAGGGACAAGAGCGGGACGTGCGAGGCGTCCCGTGTGGTTAGGTGAGTCTCGGACTCCCCAGGATGTGGGTGGTGTGGGGCCGCCATTCCCTCCTCATCCTAGAAGCAGGCCAGCGAGCCTCTCGGGCGCCGAGCTTTCTGGAAGAGTTGGGGAGAGGGCGTGGCAAGCTCCCGTTGTTACCTTTCTCCCGCAGCTGGACAACGGCCGGCGATGGGAGGAACACCTGAGTTTGCCTTCTCTCTGCAAACCACCTGGCTGACCCTGAGCGGCGGGGGAGGGAGGGAGGGGGGAGCCCCCTTCTCTCACTGTGTCCGTGGCAACCCTTCCCGGGCCCAGCAAAGAGGCGTGAGGTGAGCCTCGCCCCAGCCGGTGTCTCCTGGCTGTGGGGAAAGACAGGCGCTGTGAGCAGGTGCTGTTTCCTGTTGTCAGTGGTGGCGAGATTTCAGAGGGGCCTTTTCCTGTCTGGACTCAAACTGAAACGCATTGACACCAAGGGAAGTGGTGAAGCCGTGGGCCAGTCTACATTTTAGAAATCTGATGTTTGGAAAGCTGCAGCCTTGAAGGGTCAGGGGCTTCTCATGAAGATCTGATATTCGAGTGCTACCCAGACAGCAGCTGACTCATCGAGAGCTGTGGTGGATGTCTGCAGAAAGCCTCAGACCACACCTTTTACCTCTAACATGTGTGAACTTTATTAGACGTTTCTGGTAAGCGCTGTGTGAAACACATGAATGACTGGCTTCTTTCTCCCCTCCCCACAGTGACTACATGCATCTTTTATAATATGCCCATGCCATGTGGTCAGCTTCCAAGGAAGAAGTCATTAATGAGTCTGTTTAAGGATTCTGAGATGGGAGGCCAGAGCGTTGCAGAGCAGCTGTTCTTTTTCACGTGAGCACCAGACCTCCTCCCGATCAGGCACTGGGGTGGGAACGATGTGTTTACTAATGAGGGGGCAGGGAAACGAGATGGTGGAGTGTCCTGTGGAGGGACCATCAATGAAGAAATCTCTCCACCTCCTGATTTGACCCAAGTTTCCCAGAGACAAACTGGGGAAAACAAAAACAATCATGCTCCAATTCCCAACCCTCCTGCCTCATGTCTCCAAATTTTCCACCAGATTCAGCTCCCAGCTGAGCAGTAACGGGTCCGAGTTTATTAGATGGCAACAGAAGGGTGTGTGTTTCCTGGTGCATCCAGAAGGGCTCTTGGTGGTCCACTGCCCAGTCTCTGAAGCTGAGGGAGAGGCCGAGTGGCTGCGCGCGCGCGCACACACACACACACACACACACACACACACACACACACGATGTTCCTCGAGGCTGTGAGGGCATCAGCTTTACAGCCCCAGCGCCGTCTCTGGAGAAGCCCAGAGAAACAATGGAGAGAAAGCACTTTGCACAGCGCAGTTTCGGCCAGACCGGATGTCTTAAGGGGCAATCTTGATATTTAGGTTTATGACCCACATTTAACCTAAGGAAAGAACTCAGGGCAAGTGGGAATAGGTACAGGAAGTGAGCAGTATAGGTGTAAATCTGGGAGGGTATACGAAATGGTATGCGGCCCAGCCAGCGTGGCTCAGTGGCTGAGCGTTGACCTATGAACCAGGAGGTCACAGTTCGATTCCCAGTCAGGGCATATACCCGGGTTGCGGGCTTGATCCCCACTGTGGGGTGTGCAGCAGGCAGCCAATCAATGATTCTCTCTCATCATTGATGGTTCTATCTCTCTCTCCATCTCCCTTCCTTTCTGAAATCAATAAAAATATTTTTAAAAGAAAGAAATGGTATGTGGTTTGAATAGGTTCCACCTCAGACACCGGGGATCACTTTGTAAATTATGCTTGTCTTACCACTACGCTGTCCACCTGAAACTCATGTAAAATGAGATTGCAAGTCAACTGTAATGGAAAAGTAATTGTTAAATAGGCCCTTTGAAGTTATCTCATTTTCAATTCAGACTAGCACCAGGTCTGACATTTTCTCAGGAACCAGTGATGCCTACATGATTTTAAAATTACTTTGATTACTAAAATGTTGTGTGCTAGACATCTCTGTGAATTGATGGTAAGAAATAAAATGAAATGAAATGAAGGGGGGAAGTAGGTTCCAGGGCCTTGTCATTCAGCTATTTTTTGTTCCTCACATCTCTTCTGGAAGGTGTGTGTCAGGGGCACCACCTGCCCCGGAGACACACACACACACACACACACACACACACTGCCCCCATGCAATCCCTCCCCAGTGAGGCCGAGCTCCTGCTGCCCTCTGGTGGCCGTTGTGTGAGGGACACTAGAATGCAGCGCCTCTGTTCCCAGGCCTGCGTTCATCTGCCGGGATGTGGGAGTTTTCCTGACTCTGCTCCCATCTTCTCCTCCATGAACACAAGGAAAGGTCACTGCTCAACACACTACTGCCCTCTGCGAGAGTCTCACTGGCCCCGCCTGGAGAAACTCTAACAGCGAGCCCTCCCCTCCTCGTGAGCAGGCAGGTCGGGAGCTGGGACAGTGTGGGGAGGGGGTGTCACCGTTCACCACCAGCAGGGTGGGCACTAACACGTGCTCTGAACTTCCGAGCCCCCCAGGAAGAAGCTGTTACCTTTTGAGTCGGGGAGTTGGGTGTCTCTCTGGAAGGAAAAATACGAGTCCCAGAGCTGATAACAAGCTCCATTACACCACAGGATGTCTTGTCCTGTAGGCGCACCCCATTGATGCTGGTGCTGAAATCCCGGCACCGCCCTGACTGTCCCGTTAGTGCACGGGTTCCAACTGTGAGCTCCGTGAGGCCCAGGACCTTCCCCCTATCCCCACCCCCATAGCCTGTGCCTAGCACAGGGCTGAGCACAGGGAAGGTAGTAAGTGTTCTGGAGTGAAAGAATTCTATGGATTGGCTCCTCATATCCTATAAATTCTTCTTCCAGAAGTCGTTCTCTTACCTACAGTCCTCCTTTCTATTCCCAGGGTCGGTGTAATGGATGCTGCGAGCCACCCAGACTTCCCTCACGACGACCACACACTCATTCCCCTCGATGATCAAAGCCAAGTCCCTCCCCAGGAACTGCCCTCCTTCCAAAGGAAGCTGCATCCCCAGGGTTGAGTCTCCTTCAGGGGCAGCCCTCACCCAGTAACTGATCCACGCTGGCGGAAGGTCTGGCCAGAGCACACCAGGAAGGGGACAGCGCCAGAGAAGAGTCAGGCACGCCACGCCCAGGGCTCTCGCCGGATGGGACCCAGGGCAGCGCTAGAGCCCCCTGACACTGGCTGACACCGTGGTTGTAACTGGATGTTCTTGTTAAGCCCCAGATCCGCCGAACACTGGGCTGCAGATGTGACCCACTTCCTCCCGCTCGAAGAGGACTCAAAGGCTGTTCCTGCCCTTCACAATCTGCTCCCACCTCCCCTTCTGGCTGCCTGGCCAATAACTGGCCAAGCACACCACCCCCTGGCCAGGGCAGTGCCGGGTCTGCTAAGGGAGGAAAGGGACTACCTGTTGGAGGACCGTGAGACCCTGCCCGTGTGCACTGGCAGAAGCGAGGAGAAACCACATAGGACTGGGTCTGCAGGGGGTGGGGCGAGAGGAACAGAATATAAAGTTGGGTAAGAGAGAGTTTATCTCTGCAGCCAGTCCAGGATGTGGTGCGAGCAGCCTTGTGGCTGGGTCCACCCAACCCAGTAACCTTAAGGTATTCAAAGCATCTAGGATGGGCCATGGTGCTAAGGAGTTTATGGAAGCCTAACTGGAGAATCTCAGTGTAGAACCGTAGGGTGTCTTTTGGTCCCTCCTTGTCCACTTGAAATAGCAAATGGTCAGTTCGGTACAGCAGTTACTGCTTGAGAAGGGCAGGGTGACCAGGGACGCAGAGCTTTCAAGGATGAAGGAGTCGGTCATCCCAGCAAGTAAGCCGGGAGGTAAGAGCAGGTAAGCGCCTGAACGAGCAGAGGTGCTGGTCCAGGAGGAATCTCAAAAGGGTAGTAGAGGAGGGGGTGGCGGGTGCAGCGGTGCTCGGCCCACAGTCCCCCTCAGGAAGGAGGCGAGCGTTCCCCCAGCTGCCAGGAGGGGTGCCCTCCGCAGTGAGGGTTCTCAGGACACTCATGGTTTTCATTCAGGACATCTTAGAAGGGCCCGTCCAGCTCCAGATCTCCCTATAGATGTGGACTCAAGTCTTTGTGGTCACTGCATCACAGTTCAGTTCCTCCCTCTGCTCAGCCCAGCCTCCTGTGCTCCCTCACACACATGGCCCTGAAAGCACTCCCCAGTTCACTTCCTGTGCAAAACTGTCAGGCTCGGGTCTGCGAACACAGGCGCTAACCCACTAGTCACACCTCCCAGCCAACACTGCCTCAAGGCTGAATCACAGCAGCAGCTCCCACCGACTTCCTGGGGCTCCCCTCGCAATTCCAACATCCTGGGCACCACCACTGAGAGGAATTTGCCCCAGTATTATGTGTATTGTCTCAGGCAAATTACTGAACCCCAGGTAAAAGAAAAAATGTACCAGGTTAAAATAAACTTGTACGTCAGTGGGAAACTATACATAGCTATAACACATCCTTCTGTCTTATCAGATCCTGACTCAGTGGGAGCTACTTTATAACATTGTAAGTTGTAGGTAACTGATAAGACATGTAAATTTGGTCCCCTTTAGGAGAGGTTCAATTGACTCCTCCTCTCAAAACATTTGTCTCTATTTACATTTCAACATTCCTCTACTCCATAAAAATGTGCTTTCAAAAACATTAAATTTGAGCCTGTTATAACATGGGGTTAATTCTTCAGATTAATGCATCAAATAAAACCTTGAACATGTGCACATTTTTGTATCTGAGTCATGATTTTACCTTCTCCTGAAAAAAAATTTTTTTTTGCCCTCAATTTCCACATACGTAAGATGATGAAACATCTGGCAGGCTTGTTCTGGTGCACAGTGGGGACTTCCTTGCTGCATCAACCTTTTTCAAAGAAACTCATTATGGCTTTATATAGAGTCCTTTCGCTGGAACTTGCAATGTAAGAGTTACCATATGCCAGTCCTTAGCCACAGACATGTCAGTAACCTGTTTGTTCCTTTTCACTGTTAGATCAATTATGTTTAATCAGTCTATCACTGTAATTTATTATCTTCATCCTTGGATATGGAATATTTCAAGATCAGATAACTTTACAACAATCCTTTTCAGGTTAAGCAGACCCCAAATTTTAAATGTTCTTTTAAAAATAGTTTTTACTGATTTTTTTAAACACTTGCTTGCCCCAATTTCTAGAACTATAAATTAATAAACTGGCACTCTGACCAACATATTGATCTTCTACTACTTTTATTATTACTGAATTTATTGGGGTGACATTGGTTAAATTGTTTCAGGTGCACAATTCTATAAACATGTTTATTGTATTGTGTTCACCACCAAAAGTCTTCTTCCATCACCACTTTTATCTCTTTATCTTCTACCTCCCGCATCCCTCCCTTCCTCTAGCAGTTACCATACTGCTATTAGTTTTGTGGGGCTTTTTTTGCTTAATATCTAACTTTTTCACCCAGCCCTCTCTCCTCTAACAGCTGTCAGCCTGTTCTCTATGTGTCTATTTCTACTTTACTAAATTCCACATAAGTGAAATCATATGGTATTTGTCTTACAGGTTTATTACACTTAGCATAATACTCTCCAGGTCCATCCATGCTGTCACAAAAGGTAAGATGCCCTTCTTTTTTACAATCGAGTAGTATTCCATTGTGTAAATCTCTAATTCATCCACTCATCTACTGATGGGCACTTGGGCTGTTGCTACATCTTGGCTATTGTAAAGAATGCTGCAGTGAACATAGGGGTGCATATATTATTTTGAATCAGTGTTTTGGGTTTCTTAAGATATATTCCCAGAAGTGGAATTGCTGGGTCATAAGGCAGTCCATTTTTAACTTTTTGAGGAAACTCCATACTGTTTTCCACAGTGGCTGCACCAGTCTGCATGCCCGATGGTGCACGAGGGTTCCCTTTTCTCCATATCCTCACCAACACTGGTTAATCGATTGATTAGAGCCATCCTGACAGGTGTGAGGTGCTATCTCATTGTGGTTTTAATTTTGCATTTCTCTGATGACTAGAAAGCTTGAGCATCTTTCATGTCTGTTGGCCATAAGTATGTTCTCTTGAGAGAAGTGTCTATTTAGGTCCTTTGCCCATTTTTTAAATGGATTTTCTTGGTGTTGAGTTTTATAAGTTCTTTATAAATTTTGGATATTAAGTCTTATTATTAGTTGGTTCTGAAGTTAATTCAGATTCTGAAAAAATATCAGGTTTCTAAAATAAACCTTTGGTTCTGACAAAATCAAGTTTAAGTAGTAACCTACAAACCCAAAAGCCAGTCATAGTTGGATAGGCGATCTGCCTCCCCCCGGAACCTCTCCCCCCACACATGAATTCTACCTCTTAAGGCCGCCTTACTCCATCTAAAACACACTTTGTGCAACTGTAGCTACAAAATAATGCTGATGGAAATTTCATTATGAAAACAATACATCTTAAACTTGACTTGATCTTCCATGCTGTCTAGAAGAGCAGGGCTGAGTGAGGGTCTTGCATCTTCAGGCCAACGTTCCGTTCCCATCAGGCCTGCAGCGAGGCCACGAGCAGACGAGCCTGGCTGCCGTGGTGGTTATGCCGTGCCACCTACGGGCGACACAGCAGCTGTCCTGTTTCAGGACTTGCCATTTCTTTGGCCTTCTCACCCGTGACCCCTGGTTACCTACAGGTTTCCTTTCTGACTTGCTCCCCAGAGGGTGACATACAGGTTGACAAACAGGTATCAACTAGAGACACGTTGGAACTTATGGGATGGGACAGTCTCTGGTTCCCAGAGGAAAAGATATTACCACAATGAAGCTACTTTTTGACACCTGTCCTCTGGCCCCATGTTTTCAAAGAAAAGGTCTACAGTCACACAAAATGAATCATAAGCATGTGGACTGAATGGTTTTCAGTAATTAAACCACTTTATTTCTCTAAATACCCCTCCCAGCTCAAAAAGAAAAAAAAAAAAAGAAAAAACAGATACAGTTCACTTAGTTTTTACCTGGAACACATTTCAGTGCTTAGGCTATCAATGGAGATTGTGTTCCATTTAGAACAAACTAAAAGGTTAAACTTGGTGCTGGAAAACAACCCTGCACTGGCTATCTGTGTGCTGTTACCGCAGCGACACCACCCAGTGAGCCATATCTGATGTAGGAGAGTCAAGTAACTGCTGAAAAGAAAACATGGGAAAACCCATGGTGTTGTGACTGAAGAGGAAATACTGATTTTTAAATAATAATGTGACTGCATTTTAAACAGATCCTGCAGGCATGCAGAACATTGCTGAGATCCGTGTATCTTTCATTGGCTTACGGGTTTTAGCTGAAGAGTCTGGCCTATCTCTATGATACATTTTGAATTATGTACATTTCTATTGTAAGATGAATTACCTGTTTATAGGCCAAATGTTTCAAATGATTCAGAACCAAGCACGTTTTTAAAATGTATTATGCAGAATTTAATATAGTACATGCTAATTTTTCTTAATTTGACAAAAATGGACAAAAGGCAAAATGGAAAAAGAAATTTATTTCCTCAGTGTTTTATCCACTGTCGATACTGTATTTTTGATGCAATATATTTGCAAAGAAAAAAAAATACAATCTCAGCTTTTATTTTCCATTTTAAACAACTGCAATATTTACAAACTGTTTAGAATAACAATCACTCACACACACTCACACACACACACTCACACACACACGTTGAGTACATTTCTCATCTCGGGTTTATGCTGGATGCTGGTAGAGGCAGTGAACCCTTCCGGAGCCCGCCATCAGACAGAGAGGCACTGCCTTCCTCACATCTGCCTTCCCCGAGTCACTCCCAGTAGCCTCTTCCTCTCCCTCAGCAGAGCGCACTACCAGGCTCGTATAGTTTTTACAATTATCTTTATTTAAACTACAAGCTTTTAAAAAGCATAAGCAGACATGATTCTGCCCCCATTTCTATACTTTTGGTTGTAGAATCAAGCTTCATAATTTAGAAAATCTCATTGAACTACAATGCCACGAAACCCCCGTCATTCTCCACTGCTCCTCTGTCTTGAGTTCCAGGTTATCACCCCATCTGTGCTAGTAACACCCTGTTCACTCTGACCACAACCTTAGATGACCTTTGTTCCTTAGCTTGGCTCCACTGCATCATAAACTGTCAGGTGCAGAGCTGAGGCCTAAGAAAGCAAGTATAATCCTATGTAATAGGCCAAGTCTTAGGACAGAGCTGTCACGAACCCTGCGATGACTAGCAGCTCTGGTTCCCCCAAGAGCGTTACGCTGCTTCTGTCAACTGGCAGATAATGAAGGTCAGCTCATACACAGACTTACCTACTCTAATCCCAGAAAGAGTATGTGGCTGATAAGCAATTAAAAGAAATTCTTATCACACATAAGTCTTTACAGATTATTTTGATGAGGTGACTCAAAGCAGAAACCATACTTCCGTTTTTAAGCAAAATTAATACTCCATTCACATACCTGCCAGAACTATTTGTATAATAAATTCCTTTTCAACCACAACTCTTACCTAAATATCTAACAAGTTAAAAATGAGGCCTAGATGTATATCAGCTATATTTTTTTAAAAAGAGAAACAAAGAGAAGCTGGTTTTCTAATACTTAAAATAACCCTCTCTACATAGCCAATGTAATATTAAAATGTAGGGTGCACAAATACACAGTGATGGCTCATTTTCCTTTCTCCAGATCAACAGAACTCACTTTCTACCTGACTGAGACAGAAAGCCCCCAGTTATCATCTCTGCCTTTACTGACATTCATTATTCTCCCCACACTTGGAATTGAAGGCAAAGCCTCTAGATAAAAATTGATGTTTTATACCTCATTTGTGTCCAGGCAAAGTAACTTTATATTATCACATTACACTATAAAAAACAACAAAAACTAAGAATGAATACTGAGGACTTAAAAATAATGAAAATAAACACAAAGCAATTAACAACTGGGCTGCAGTTTATCGTTCAGCAGCCAGTAAATATAAACTCAAAGAATTCTCACTCATTTTACTGTTACCTTCTTCTCAAGCCACATATTTAGGAGGAAGGGTTTTTAAAAGTTAACTAAAAGAAAAAGGTAATTTTAGACTCTGAGCAAATCATAAAGACCCTGTTCTGGATGAACGACTCAATGCAGCCATCAACCAAATGAAGATTTTCTCAAAGAGGCAGAGGAGCTGCTCAGAATTTATTAAGGATAAGTAAGCTACCCTTGCTTAGATCTGAGGCTGTTCTTTGTATTTTGATACAAAATGTAAAAATAAACCAACCCAGAAAGAGAGTTCACATCTTCTTAATGAGATGTAGTTTCCTACATAAAAACTTGTATTTTCATTGCCTGACACTTAGTACAGAGGAATTTTCCTTATCTCATAACAGAAACACTGTCTGACTACTTCTGTTTCAAAGATTATCTCAGATATACTTGAAATACCTTTAAAAATACTTCAAACTTAATGGAAGTTAACCTTCCAGTAATGGAAACTCTAAGAAAGCAGAACACTGATGAAGGTTGTTCACTAATTTCCTGAAAGGTAGCTAATCTCCTTTTACCATAAAAATATACAGTCTTACCACCTACTCTCCCAAGCCCCTTAAATATCAACATATTAATTTAGGCTCTTTTAAAAAAAATTGGTTCTTTAGAAATAAGTGAACATTTAAAGTCTTATCAAGTATTGAAAATGGAGTAAAAAGAGGGCTCACACCAATTTATAAGCTGAAAGATTAACTAAAAGCTTAATTTTGAGCTATACAATTATTTTTACCTCTGAGTGAGAGGAAACAAGAAGAGAAGCTAACATTATATACAGTCCAGGATTCTCTTTCAAAGGGGAAAAAATAAAATCAAACAACAACAAAAGGCATTAATGAAACTCTACTTAAAGGAAATAAATAAAATACTAGTTTTAATTTCATATTTTTACTTTCAATTTATGGAACTCTGAAAGTTTTGCAACTGTGAAGTAAAGACACTAATTATCTCTGCTGGTCTCACACATTAATAAAAATGTAAAGCAGGGAATCGAAATGGCTCACTATTCTGAGGGGTGGGGGTAGAATAAGACATGTATGATCAATTTAACGGAAGTATATTCCTATTTAATAATTTAGGTCAAATTATTGTTAAGAAAGAAATATTTCTTCAATTATCACCTTTTCCCCTAATGCAGTTATTAGAAAAGTACTATAATTTGTAAAAGACTACCCATTTTAGCCTTAAAAAATAAGAACAGGGTTCCTGATTCATAAAACTTCACTAAAGAGCTATCTGATAACAAAATTCAACCTGTTTTGAGGAAAATGTCCTAGTTGCTACCCCAAATCAAGATGCAATGAATGTGTTCCATATAAAATTTAGTCTGGCATTTGAAATCTGGCTTTTAGGAGTGTGTTTAACAATTGGGGTTAGGAAGTAGGGGCTAGGAATAAAAGTAATTCTAGCCATTCTGACTAAATCATCTGAAATTCAGATTTTCTGTGTATGTATGTAGGAAAGTGAATTATTTTCCATTTAATACTAAATATTAGTATTTAGTAGCATTTAATACTTATCTTCTCACCGAGGTAACGACCATAAAAAGATCACATTTATTTCAAAAAGGGGACAGGCAAAGGGGAGCAAAATTCCTGTGAGAAGATTTTAAATAAATATACATAGATAAGCATATATATATTTTCAGAAGAAGAAAAAAAAGAGCCTGAACTTTAATGGCATACTACAGAACTGCCAAAAAAAAAAAAAAAAAAAAAAAGGCAAATATAGAATACAGTGACAGTATCAGGGAAACACATTTTGATTGGTCAATTTAGAAAGGGTACCTTTGTGCAAAGGTTTACAAAATCATTGACAAATGTTTTTAAACAGTAAATTTTACAAAGTGTGAAGTCTGGAAATGTTAACACAAGGCACATTGGGTCCTGAATAACCACAAGAATGTTAAATTAGAAAAAGGAAAAAGAAATAGATTTTAAGTGGAAATGCAGTAAGAAGCATTTATTTATTTCCTTCCTTAGTTTTCATTCCTTCTACTGAAGTGCTATGCTACACTGTAAGATCTATATTACAATTAGTGGGAAAAACAGCTTCTCTCTCCTGTCACCTCATAAAAAAGAGACTTTAAACCCACGATGTCCAATACAGTAGCCACTAGGCAGTGTCTAGAGAGCACTTGAAATGGGCTAGCGCCACAGGCTGAGACTGTAATACTTTGGATATAGTAGGTTACGTAGAACGCTTGATGAAGATTAATTTCACCTCCTCTGACTGTCCATTCAGGCGGTAGAAAGACGGCTGCTCTTAAACGCTCAGAAGAAATGTACAGTCTTCTTTTTCACTTAACAAGGGAAAATTTTCAGAAGAATTTAAAAAATGCCAACAGTTGACAAATCTAAATTGCAGTTCCCACCCAGCCCAATTGTAAATCATATAAATTTCCCTGAATACATGCATTTAAAAAAATAAAATTTATGTTATGAGACAACATATGAATTAAGTCAATTTACAGTTATAAATATTTCAAATTACAGCTAAACACTATAAATTATAGGAAATAAAATTCAAGTAATAGAAAAAGGAGAGAAAAATTAAAGAAGTTATTAAAGAGGGATATAACAATAAGGACTGCACCGTTTGGATAATTTTGTTTGAAAAAACTTTACTTAACTGAACTGCATGTAAATAACTTCAAGAGCTAAGAACTCTTAAAATAAAAGGCAATCAATCCTCTCTTTAAATTCCTGGACGCTCATCTTTTTCTTTGAAAAGCACAAGTGCTTCCTTCCCAGGACTGGCCCCGAGAGTGTGCCGATGGAGAGCAGCAAGGACCTGGGGCCCACCGCTGGAGCTCACCCACGATGCAGACTCGGGAGCTGGCAGAGTGTGCGCAGGACTGGCTCCGGGAAATGTCAATCATGACGCTATTCTCTCTTGAGATTTAGTATTCATTTCAAAGACAGCCTCCAATGTACTGGCATCAAGCACAGACTATTAACAGAAAAATGGGCAGCATAGTTCCTGATACGTATGTTTATAAGGGAGGGGAAGGGGTTAATCCCAAAGTCAATTTAAATAATGGTATTTTATTTTTATATATAAATAAATGTTCTGAAAAATCTCAGACTTTAGTGCATTGTTGTAAAAAATTAGTGCAGTTTTTCTTCATTAAAGTTTTTAGCGCTCAAGGAATAAGATAAATATGTCTGTTCATAGTCTCTCACTGTACATTAAGCCTTTATACTGCTCTATGTCCAACTGAAGGTTTCTACACGGATCTGTTTTTAAAAATCAAAGTAAATGGATTTCATGTTCTATGACAAAACATGGCAATTATTTTTGGCAAAGAAATGAGAAAATATAAGATCGGCGAAGTTTAGAAATTAAGAGTTTGTTGATTTAAAGCATAGGCAATGAATATGAAAAAACTCTTAAAGGATGTATTTTAACAGAACTTGATCCTTCATGCAAAATGTTTTCTCAGCAGCTAACTTAAAAAAATATTTCAGCTTTATTTGGGGATGAAGACAGTCACAGGAGTCAAGGCGAAGGGCGAAGGAGAGGCGCTTAGCCAAGCCCATTCTGTGTTAAAGTCTCTCCTTTTGGGATGGAAAGATCCCTGTAGGCGTCCTCTGCTCTCGCCTCTCTTTCTCCAACGTCTCGGAATTGACAGGGGCAAGAAACGTAGTTACAAAACACTGGCTCACACTTCAGCCCCAAGTTCAAGCACCCCGGTTTCCACCACAGTCACGTACTTATCATCGATCTGGACCAGAAGTACTGTCTTGTCAATGTGGGACCTAGTACCTGGGTCTCTGCTGCAAGGCACCCATCGGTGAATCACCTAGTGGTTCAGAATGAAACAAGGCGTTAGTGGCAGGACCCTGAACATGCTCACGAGCTCTTGCCTTCGCTCAATTCTATGAGATAATTTAAACATAAGGACGTAAGTCAACTAAAAACATGCATACAAATCAGCCAGGCTACAAAAAAGTCAGAGCAGGCAACCAGCTTCATAAGAAAACTTACATGGCCTTCCATACCCTCCTGAGGACTCCAGTCTTTCCAGCTGTTTCTCCCAGCTTTTAACCGAATACCCTCATCAGGCCACTGCAGCTCTTTCCTTTTTGACAGGTTGATCCCATCCAGAATTTGACTGGGATCCACAATCTATATTGTAAATAAATATAGATCATTTCCAATTAATTTTTCTCTTGAAGATGAAAAATTATATAATTCCAAACAAAATTTCACAGGACTCTTTGTGTCTCAAGTTCTCTACTGCCTATCGTATATAATAAAAACCTAGTATGCTAAGTGTCTGGCCAACGGGTCGGCTGTTCAACTATTCAAAGTGTAATATGCTAATGATATGCTAAGGCTGCTCAACCACTCGCTATGACGTGCACTGACCACCAGGGGCAGACAGTTGTCTGGTCGACCAGTCGCTATGATGTGCACTGACCACCAGGGGGCAAACGCTCCGACCAGTAGGTTAGCTTGTTGCTGGGGTTCGGCTGATCAGGACTGAGTGAGACAGGCCAGACATGCCCTGGAGCCCTCCCGCGGTCCCTCCCCAGCTGGCCAACCTCCCACATCCCTCCCTGGCCCCAATTGTGCACTGGTGGGGTCCCTCGGGCTGGCCTGCCCTCTCTTGCAATCTGGGACCCCTCAGGGGATGTCGGAGAGCCAGTTTTGGCCCAATCCCGCAGGTCAGGCCCAGGGACCCCACTGGTGCATGAATTTGTGCACTGGGCTTCTAGTAATGAAATAAAAAACAATCTAAAGAGCCACCTCCCAAATTCCTTTCAGTCTACTGTTAGACCTTCTGCAATGGCCACACAACCACAGCTGGGAGGGAACACATCACCACTGAAGAACTGCTTGCTTTCAGTTACACACTGCCAGAAATGTTCTAGTCTTCAGACTAAGTAATATAAGATTGTTTTCACCACAGTCCTTCACTCAACAAACAGGAAATAAAAACAAACGCATAAGAGAAACAGTGCACGAAGAACCTGGGCTTACTCACTTGGACTCTGTAAATCACCTCCCCCTTTTTGGCGTGTGCATTATTGGCAGGACTTAAGGTGTTGCCTGGCGGTGCATCAGGAGCACTACTGCTCTGACCCCCGTCTGTCCCAAGAAAGCCCACGAGAGTGTGATGCTTGCAGGCCGGGATGCTTTGGCTGGAGCTGCTGGAAGAAGGCAGACCATGGTGCACACAGGCCATGCCGCTCTGACCGGAGGGTTCCATCTGGTTCACCATGGAGAGGCGGGACTGGATGGAGGACGGTAAGTTTCGAAGCGATATCTGACTGGTAGAGGAACGCCGACAAGGCACAAATCCTGTGGTGGACATCCGGAGGGACGAATGCCGGCTGCTGTAGCAGTAGGAAGACTGGCTGGCTACGGAGGCCCGTGCTGGGGACTGTCTGACCAGGCCTGACTGCACAGAGTGAGTGCTGTGGCTAGTGCCTAGGGGACAAACAATAGCACTCATTCTAAGTGGAATGAGTCAAACAGTCCTTTTTTTGTTTTTGTTTTTGTAGATTCTAAGGCTTTGTCCCTTAAGCAATTACTTGAATTTAACATTTACTCCTAAAAATTCAAAATTGTTAAAAATAAATATCTGAGATCTGTTTTCTTGTATGGTTTTTATAACATTAATTTGCTGAAGCATTTTAAAATTCAAATTTTGAGGCAAAAGAAAGACGACCAAATAATTTATAGTAAATATCAGGATTTAATGTTGGAATAAATCCTGTAAGTTTCACAGATACATTTTAGAACAGTGGTCGCCAACCGGTGGTCCATGGACCACTGGTGGTCTGTGAGGTCCGAAAGGTTGGCGACCACTGTTTTAGAATAACAAGAATTCTTCTTTAATCAGAAATGAGATATCTCATGGAAATATTAGTAAGGATCTACTACGTGGCAGGCTCTAGAACTATTTCTCAAAGTATTGTATTAATACCCTCACAATCTATTCCAATGACAAGCTGCACTGCCTATCAATAACACTATAATCTTCACAGATATTAAGGGATTACTTATAACTATGAATTATCAGTGATACTTAATAGGTTTTTCTGTGTTCTTTTTCAGATGAATTAATATGATTCTTCAGATCTGTCCTTTTCCTGGCTCATAGTGATGTGAAGATTATTAGAAAAAATTACAGCCCAGCAGTGTGGCTCAAGGGTTGAGCATCAACCTATGAACCAAAAGGTCACGGTTCGATCCCCACTCAGGGCACATGCCTGGGTTTCGGGCTTGATCCCCAGTGAGGGGCATGCTGGAGGCAGCTGATTGATGATTCTCTCTCATCACTGATGTATGTTTCTCTCTCTCTCTCTCTCTCTCTCTCTCTCTCTTCCTCTCTCTGAAATCAAAAGCATATTAAAAAATAATTATTATTAATGATATTGAAAAAATAGCAATAGGCACTTTTTATCTGAAAATTAAAAAGTAACCAATGTAAGAGAAAGGTAATTTAAAGAAGCACATTGACGGTTTTCAGTGTTTGCTCAGAAGGTAAAGAGCAACCTATGAAATGTTGATTATACACCTATTCAGAATCTTAACAATTCCAGTGCCACTGGATTTTTTTAAGTTGAGGTAAATGTCTTGACTTCATCTGCTCCACGTGCAGCCACAGGGAAAGGATGGTGCTGGGTCCACCGACCACCATATGGAAACATGAAATCTGATTCCTGCTGCATATGAGGTGGGCTATAGACCACATGTAAAAGTTAAGTTAATAAAAAAAAAAAAAAAACCAAAAAAAAACACCTCATGGAATGAGAAAATGAAATATCTGGAACTATTTCTCAAAGTATAGTATTAATACCCTCACAATCTATTCCAATGACAAGCTACACTGCCTGTAGAAAATTTATAATTTTTCTTAAATAGGATACAAAAAGCACTAAGTATAAAAGAAAAGATCAGTAAACTGCTCTACACTAAAATTAAGAACATCTCATCGAAAGGCCACTCTTCACAAGACGGGAATGGAAAGCCACGAGACAATGGAAAAGACATTTGTAGCTGGAAAACTGACAAAGAGCTCAAATCAGAACATACAAATATAAATGAGAAAAAGATAAGCAAATAGAAAAATGGGCAAGACACTTAAAAGGGCACTTTAGAAAGAGGAACAGCTGATAATCTCATTTAAAAGCTTCCAATCTCAGGAATCAGAGCAATGCAAATTAAAGGAAGAAATTAAAGACCACCCTCTCTCCTGTCCCTCTGAGCACGCTGGGAGCAGAGGTGAGACCTGGTAACACTCAAAGCTGGTAGAAAGTTTACCAGATGGGCATTCCTATGCATGACTGGTAAGAATACACAATTGGTTAAAAAGAACTTTTATGGAAAGATTTTCAGCATGATATATCGTGAGTCTTAAATATTCTCATAAACTTTGACTTAGTGATTCCATTTTCAAAGTTTCCAGCCTACAAAAATAGTACGTGATTACAAAGATTTATATAAAGATCATTACAACATTCAGAAGAAACCAAATCATTGTCCAATAGGAGAGAAGTTGAATAAATTATGTTAAATATATTAGCCTTTAAAAAGGATGCTTTCAAAGAAATATTTCAAATAATATATATTTATATACATAAAACGATTATTATAAACAAATAGGATAATGTCCAACTGTGAATCAAATAAAATGTTCTATTTATATATTTCCAAGTAGATAATATGTCATCCTCTTTATCCATGTATACTGAGCCCCACAAGTAAGAGGGTAACATTGCTCACATAATTCTGTTGTACATTACCGAGTGCTGGAGGGTAAGCCGTGACGGGCGGATGGAGTCCTGCTCCAGATCCCCGGCCTGTGTTTCCGATGCTTCCTTGGGACACGGTGCTGTGGGGGTCATTGGCAATTGGTGCATTGTTGCTAATGCAAGAAGTTCCCCCTCCAGTATCAGAATCTTCAATATTGCCACCACTGTTACATCCAGCCCCACAACCTTTCCTCAACCTAGGAGCAAACACCAGAGTAGGAAGCATTATCCCAAGACCACTGCTAGGCAGGTACTTTATTCTTTTTTAGCTATTCTGAATGCTTAAGGCTACTAATGGTCACCTTTGAAAGTCTTTATGGTGTAATCAATATTAGGAACAAAAAGTCTGTTATGTTTTCATATTCTCTTGTATTCACTGCCTTGATACTTCCCAATTGGCTCACTGTTCTACACTCTATCATCTTTCTACACTACAGGAAGAACTGCACAGAATAGTTGTGACATTAAGATCACAGCTGGAAACAGAATTCTTGCCAGTGTCTACTCAGTGCCTCTGAAGTCTGCAACACCTGAAACCTAATGTATTCAAATGAAACCTAACTTATGCTGCAGTACACCTGAGGGAGCTGCTGTAATGATTCCTCCTTCGCTCATTTGTCTATTTTTTATGTGTAACATGGACCAACTGTCCTGGTTTGCCCACAACTGTCTTGGTTTAAGCACTGAAAATCCTGCATCCTGGGAAACCCCACAGTCCCAGGCAAACAACAAATATTTTTTGAAAAAAAAAAAAAAAATGTCTTTGACACTACCCTGGCTTGTGTTCTTCCTTCTGTGTGGACAGGGACTGATGTTAAAATGGTGAAACCTTACTTACTCTTTAATGTTGGGTATTTCTAGAAGAATTTAAAAACACCTACTTGAGAGTTTATTGCTCTAATCCCAGATCCTATTTTTCTTAAGCTCTGATTTAAGGATCTGAACAACTCTTAAGAAATTAAAAATAGTATTCTGTGATTTTTTTCTTTACTTGTCATCACATTATGATGTTCCTACACCACACACCACAATTTACTAGACAAAATGCAGAGAAAAACATCGCGTGCATTCTTGAAGACAGACTACAGATTTGAGCTTGGAGTGATGACTGGGTTGGGAAAATAGTCGTATCTCTGCACTGTACAACCAGGAGTTTCCACATGAACTGTGCTCCCCCTACTGCTGGAACGGAATACAATAGGTAGAAGAAAGCAATCAATTTGCACAAGTTCCTCATGCTTTTCTGTAATTTGTCCTGTTTGTTGACCCACACATTCTAATAGCAGCAATATGCTGCAAACAGGTCAAAAACATTGAACAAAGGAAACTATTCAAAATTGTACTAAATGCTAAAGCAGTGGTTTTTCGCCAGAGTTGCACATTAGATTTACCTAATAAGAGCCTGAAGATATATATGCTCAGACTCTGCTTCCTGAAGTTCAGATAAAATAGATTTATATTGTGCTGTGGCACCTGTATTTTCCCTACAAACTTTCCAGGTGACACTAAAGCACACTGTCTAGCTCGAAGGTCAGGATACACCACCACCCAGTGGCTCACCTGTGCCAGGTTGACACTATGAAGTTTCTGATGTTTCCCAAACTGATAGGTCCCCCAAGAATTTCTTTAAGCTGTTCGTGGCTGTCAGAGTAAGAAGTTGTCAGGGGTGAGACAAAGATCGGGTAGCCAATAGGTTGATCACAAGATGAGTTTATCATGTTTCTCAGAGCCTGCTTTGCATTTTGGATGCTACCTCTCTCGGGGTTACGGTTCCGTAGAAATACAAGCTCCTGCTGTTGCCCCGCCCAAAGACCTCGGACACATTCCTTATTCACCTGAAAACCAGATCACATGGGAATTAGGTCATGGGGCCAAGAATGAAATTCATACAAACAGAAGCACAGAAATGGGAGGGATACAAAAGACATGACGACCAACTGTGAAAGGCAGGAAATAGGTCACGTCTGCACAGGAGTTAACCGTTTTCCATTGTCATGCACAGGCTGGTACACAGTAAGCACAGAGGACTTCTGCTCTGTCTTATAAAAATACCAAGTAAACTGTAGCCCATTTCATTTTCCAAATCTGTGAATCACTGAATTCTGTAAATGAGATATTTTTTATAGAAATTAGAGGTAACAATATTTTTAGTTTAAAGGATGTTTGTGACTTTGGGGCTTAAATGAAAAAAATAACCTTAATAAATTATCAAAATAAAATTTCAGAGATTAAGCCTCTTAAAGTCCTAAGACGTTTAACAAAAAAAACAAAAACAAAAACAAACAAACAAACAAACAAACAAAAAACAACAACAAGCAAAGCCTAAGGAAATGTTAAAGTGAACCACTGACTGGCCAGTACAAGCTACAGAACTATTTTGCAACCTAGGAATCCCATCATATTAGCAATATGGAGGTGATGTTTAAGAGATTCTGCCCAAATAGCAAACGAAATAGATTTAAAAACTACCAAAACAGAAATAAGCAAAAATGTTAAGGCTTTATAGCGCTTGAGAAAATGTCAGAGGACAGACTAAATTATTGACAAAATAAATAAAACTAAGTGCTTATAAACAATAAATGCTAATGAAATATGGTCATTTTTTTCTCCAAGAGTTTCAACTACTTTTTAAAAGTTTGGATAACGTTATCTAAGTTGCAATTTTTTTCAGATGCAAATTAATGCCTCAAAACTTACTTTAATGACCCTGAAGCTCAGGTAGCGTCTGTTGAGCATGATGACTTTATACTCGTTGGTGCCGTCATCCATGACATGCCGCAGGGCGAGCAAGGAGGGAGAGTTGGCGAGGACCGCACTCCGCCACGCAGGGTCGCCTTCGTGGGCTATTACGAGGTTTTTCTCATGAGATACAATGGCTTCATAGAGCACTGTGGGGTCATCGTACTCATCTGAAGAAGTGAAATGATCCTATACACAGGAATAAAATTTTTTTCTTTTTTTAGGAAAAGAAGAGAATGACTTCCAGGATGATATAAAAACTTCTATAGTTACTAAATCAATTACTAAATAAAAATTTCCTATTAGCACACATTAATATTATTAGACATAAAATATATGAAAAATACTCTAAAAATTTAAGTCCTGGTATTACCAGGTAAACCTAGGAAGCAGCTAAACCTCTTTGAGCCTCAGTTTTGATATTTGTGAATGCCAGCATTATCTGCAAACCAACTTGGCAAGGTTGTTGTAAGAGTGAGATGAAATAGTGTATTGGAGGACTTTTTACATTATGAAGCATTATTCACATGCACAGTGAATGCTTTTATTATTCCATGTAGGCTAGCCCTCAGACTTGGATGTGCATTCTTGGTGATACTGCCTTCTTGCTCCCCGTCACCTCCCCTTCAAACAGCACACACTTGAGTGAAAATTTATCAACCTCTCAATTACAAATGTGAAGGCAGCTGATGTAATATTTGCATTTCCTTAATAACACACCATTTCAGACATTCAGATTTGTGTTATAGTTAGTTAATTTATAGGTTTCTGAATGGGAGATACATTTCATATACTCCTTTGTTTCTTCCTTGCTACCTGCAATGGAATCTTGCACATGGTAATATTAAAAGCCTACTTATCAAATGAATGAATAGTTATTAGGTGAAGAGGTTGTTCAGGGAAGACTCCACTAGTTCCTCCAGGACTAGGAGCCGTCATCTGTTGTAAAGCTCACAACTATGAGCCATATCTCAATGAGTGAGAGGCAGGATAACATGGGCTTTAGAATCATCCTAGAGACGTGGCTCTATGTGAAAAGTGCCTGGTTAGTAAGAAACACAATTTTAGAGATTTTTTAATGTAGTTTTAGTTAGCTAACAGATGATCCTTTAACCGGAAAAATATATATATATATAAAGACATGAAAAAATCAACTTGAGTGAGGAAAACAAAGAAAATATATAAAAATTGGAAAATATTTGTTTAGCTAAAATTTAGAGGATAGGGTTGCATTGAGGAATTTACAAAAGGAGTAGTATTGCAGTAATGAGCTACATTTTTAGCTCTCTGGGAACAAAATTGTTTTTTAAAGTCGAGTCTGAGGTATGATTTACATACAATGAATGCCCCCACTCTAAAGGTAGTTAGCTGCCCTTTGACAAATATGCACACCCATGTAACCACTGCTAAGCCTAGCTAAGTCTAGATGTAGAACATTTCCGTCACCCCAAAAGGTTCCTTCCTGCCTTTTGGCATTCAATCTCTATATCCCAAGCAACCACTGATCTGCTTTCTGAATCTACAGATTCATTTTGCCTGCTTTAAATTTTATATAAATGAAACCATACAATATAGACTCTTCATATGTCTGACTTCTCTTGCTCTGCATAATGTGTGAGATTCATTCATGTTGTGGTGTCTCACAACAGTTCATTTTTTTGTCGTGTTAAGTAAACTTATTCTATCATGTGGTTATCCCATAATTTGTATGTTCATCCACTGACCGACATCTGAGTTGTTTCCAGTTCTGAGCTATTATGAGTAAAGCTGCTATGCACATTTGGTTTGTGTGGACATCTCCTTTAATTTTCTTGGGTAAATATCTAGGAGTAAAATTGCTGGGTCATATGGCAAGTATGCACTAATCCTTCCTTTTAATATATAAACCTATTGTCCACTTTTGTGGATTTTTGTGAGTATATAACATATGAACTTTGGGGATGACCAGTATTGATTTACGCATGTATCTTTTCCTGCCCAAGAGTCCCTCATGGACAATGCAATGCGTGACTAAAAGTGCTGGTCAATAAATGGGCGTTATTTGTTACTTTATAGGTCGATCTCTATTTTCCTCAAAGGCATACAGAATTACAAAACTCATCCAGGTCGCACCTGCGTTCTCTATGGCCTCCCCAGCCCTCATGGCTCCCGGCTGATTCCCCTGCCTCACCCTCCCTGTTTGTCACTGCTGTTGTCAGTCAAGCTAATGGTGAGAGGGTGCTGTTCCCAAGTGTGGGCCTGATCATAACGCAGAGAAGCTCTGTTACAGGCAACAGTGTGTCAGCCAGAGCGACATGGAGGGTACAGACTCCGAAGCAACAGGCAAGAGCACTCTAGCACGAGACTAGAGGCAGTGACCCAGGCATCAGAGGCTTTGGACCCTGTGCCTTGGCGTCTTCTCTGTCAGCGAGATGACACCATCATAATGTTTAGGATGAACTGAGATGCCTGTCAGGAACTGTGAGATAACTATGCTGTGTAAAGAGATGATTCTTACACGGAGATATTTAATTGGTACCTTTTAAGAAACCTGATTTGAAAAACATTTTAGGGAGCATTTGAAATCTTGCTTCCCAGCATTGTAGTCAGTTTGGCTCAAATAAAATTTTATACAGTAAAAATTTCTTACAGGCTTAGGCAATTCATAGGACATCACAAGACAAAAGGAGAAATACCAGACAGAGAAAAACAAAATAAATAAAAATTTTAAGTTATAGTTATTACCTTTTTCTTTTACATACATTTAATTTTGTCTCAAACTCTAAAGCTAGTCTGAAGATAACTTTATTTGATCCCAAATATATATATTTCCCCATCATCCTCACAATAGAATTCCATTTTTCAGAGATTTTTCAAATAATATATCCCTTATTAGAAATGCTCCTAAATTAACATGGGACATGAACTTCATTCCAGTACTTTAGACCACAGTAAAATCACTTGAAGGGGGGGGGGGGGGGGAGATTCAGTCAGCTATGAGCACAGCAGATGCATTTTAATGAGTCTTATCGTGTGGTCTCTATCATCAGATCTGAGTACTACTGTCAAGTGGAATGAACAGAGCAGCAAGTGCCAGTACAGCAAGTCCTCGAATGGCGTCGTTTCATTATAATGTTGATGATCCCGGCCAGGGCCGCTGTCTGTAGAGTGTGCACATCCTCCCCACGTCTGCGTGGTTTTCTCCAGGTACTCGTTTCCTCCCACTTCCTAAAGCTGTGCATGTGAGGTGAACTGGCGTGTCTCCACTGTCCCCGTCTAAGTGGGCACGGGTGTGGCTGTGTGTGGGCAGTGTCATTTAATGTCCAGGGTGGGTGCCTGCCTTGACCCCTGAGCTTCTGGGAGAGGCTCCAGCCACCTGCGACCCTGAAATGGCATAATCAGGCTGGAAAATAACTACCTTACTTGTTTTTATTCATCTTTCTTAAATACTAGAGGCCCGATGCATGAAATTCGTGCAAGAGTAGGCCTTCCTTGCCCAAGCTGCCGGCACCGGATTCCCTCCGGCCCCATGGACCCAGGCTTCCCTTGTAGCCCCGACTTTGTCCAGAAGGTCATCTGGAAGGACATCCGGAAGGATGTCAGGTCTAATTAGCATATTATGCTTTTATTATTATAGATATGTAATAATTCACATTTACTTCAATGTTTAATACTAGAAGTGTTTTAAATCTTTACTTAGATGTTTGGTGATGTTTTGGTGACCAGAAATATGCCATAGGAACTGTTGTTTATAACAATTAGCCTGTGGGAAAACTGGTTTCGTAATGTCATTTCACTTAATGTTGCAGTTTCCAAGAATCTATTGACAACATTAAGTGAGGCCTTATTGTACTTAATTTCAAAATATATTCTCAAAGTGATCCAGGACAATATGCATTGTGAGGCCTCATTTTAATTTTTTTACCCTCCTAGGATTAAACTAGGGCTAAATCTTTCCTAACCATCTATTATTCTATATAGCTAAGTGCAACTCACAGTTCAGTAACAGCAGCATTGAGGAGACTTCTGAGATGCTGCTGCACTGCACTGAGAGTCACCTAACCATCACACGGAAGAGGTGTGCATTACAACCACATGACGTCAAAGCAAGTATCACAGGGCCAAAGGCTTGTTTCCAGTTTGTCACTCACTGCTTGCACTTGTCCTAAAGCTCATGCCCAGATCGGTCAGCCTCTAACATTAATATTCAAATTAACTGGTATAAACATAGGTTCGGGATTCTAAGATAGAGCATCTTGCCATGAATCATGTTTTTCTTTGTTTCAAATTAGAATATTTCTCAAAAGGTTCCTAAGAAACATAACTTGGAAGTCAAGTGAAGAAGCACAATTAACTAGTAGAAATGGATTAGGAATTTTCTCTTCTTACCTGATGAAGTTTAATGGACATACGGATTCCAGGGACTACTACTTTTCTTAGTAATTCCATGTCAGCGAAGATCCATTCGTCTCGAATTGAAGAAATACGGAAATCTCCCTTAAACAGGGCATGCAATCCATAGAGGAATGACTCTAAATTACTGTTAAGATTGGAGATAAAACATTTACATGTTTTGACAACGGTCTTCCATTACATTGATTCTTACATCTGGTTGTGCATCACAATCATGAGAGAGTGTTTTAAAAATAGAGATTTCAAGAACTAATGTCAGAACCCCTAAAGCAGAATTATGAGGAATAGGGCCTTTTGACCTGGGACTGCGGTTTATGAACCACTATAACAGAGTCCATAAAACTAAACAACAGGCAAAGAGTATGTAAGTTAAAAGATAGTAAGGAAGGGCTAGTGGAAAAGATGAAAATTTAAAATATATGGCACTTCTTAATTCTAATTCATTCAGATGCATATGTCAAGAAATACTGTTTATATTTAGAGTTCCAAAATCTAATGTACAACTATATTCAAAGTATAAATGCTCTGGCAGAAACTGCAGTGAAGGATAAAAAAATTAAAAAAAAGGTAAATTGTTAGAAAAAGAGATGTTATGGGGTGATTATTTTTTAAATGTCTCAAATCTATTAAATTTTATCAATAGTTGCCTACATATATGTCAATTTTAAAAGCCAGTTCTGTTAACCACTTAGAACTCAACTATATTCAGCAAAAAGATCTATATAACATCTGAAGAGACTTTTGCAATAAATTAGCATAGTACGCTTCCATGAAAGACGATTCCAGACTTAGATCATACAGCTTCCCACAATCCCTTCCTAAAAACAGAAATGCCATTACCTGGACATATGGTGGGATGCAGTCCCCAGAGCTCTTCGTCCCAGAACACAGAGTCCATAACAAAGAGTCACCAGGGAGGAATCTTTGTCCACATCCAGTGGCTTAAAAAAATAAACAACAACAAAAAAGAAAGAAAAGACAGGGTGAAGGAGGCCTTAAGGTACAAATTTCTAGTTGCAAAATAAATAAGTCATGGGGATTTAATGTAGTGATTATATGTAGCAATACCATATTGCATATTTGGAAGTTGTTAAGAGAGATCTTAAAAGTTCTCATCACAAGGGGAAAAAAAATTACAACTATGTGTGGTCATTGAAGTTAACTAGATTTATGATGGTGACTATTTTGCAATATATACAAATACAAAATCATTATGATGTACTCCTGAATGTCAATTATACCTCAAAAAAAAGAAAAACAAAGAATGTTAATAATCAAAAGGGTATATATGTATTTATCAAATCAGAATATATCTATTTAATGAATCAGAGAGATTAAGAAACTCAACTAGTCTCTACCTCCTCAGATAAGTTTTAATGAAAAGAAACAACAAAACACTCTATGAGGAGGGTCTTTGGAATCTTTAAATAAAATCTAATACTTTATAATACCAGGATGTAAAAAAAAAAGAACCAGGTATAAAGTACTTAGATGTTTAGCTAAGATCCTAATACTCTATAGAAGAACCCCGTTGCCATACAGAGTTACAAAACTTTTTTCCTCGTGGTAAGAACTCTAAGATCGGCTCTAACAACTCAGGAGGGTACTGCCTCGGTAATGGGAGAAAAATCAGCTCCAGACTAATGGCTGGTCCCTCCTAAGAAAGCTTAAAAGCAAGCTCAGAAAAGATCCAACTGTCCCCAAAGAATTTAATTGTCACAGAGTTAAGGTCAAGAATATTTATAGGACTACAAAAATATTCAGCACCCATCAAGGTAAAATTCATAAAGTCCAATAAAAAATTGTCAGGCATGTGAAGTAGCAGAAAAATATGACCCATAAAAGAATAACCAATTAATCACTCACTCAATCAAAATTGTCCCAAAATCGACACAAGATGTCAGAATTAGTTAATAAGGACATTGAAAATGTTATTACAACTGTTCAAAAAGATAGCGGAATGACATCATGCTAAGTAGAAACATGAAAGATTTATACAAAAGACAAGTTAAACCTCAAGAGATACCAAAAATGCAATGTTTGAGATTAAAAAAAAAATGCTGCACGAGATTAACGGCATATTAAACAATGCAGAAGAAAAAGTAAGTGATTTTAAAATATAGCAATAGAAACTTTGCAAAATTCAACAAAGAGATAAAAGAGACTGAAAAAGGCATCAGTGAGCTGTAGGACATCAGGCAGCCTAATATGAATATAACTGGAGTTTCCAAAAAAGGGAAGAGGAGGACAGAAAAAAAATGTTTGAAAAAATAATGGCTGAAATATTTCCAAATCTGATGAAAACTATGTACTTAAGACTAAAGCAGGTACTACATCTAAAGACAGTGTGTACACCCAGACCACAATAAAGATGCTAGTTGTCCAGGTGGCTCACTATGCTCTGAGACAGAGAGTAATCTTGTACCTAGGTGGTTCAACTACACCAGACTTTGCTTGGAAAGCAACAGTGGTGGTAGGAATTAGCTTTTGGAACCACAGGCCTTGCTTGGTATTGTGATTGTGTTACATGGAGTCTAACTAGGGGAGCATCATAGCCAGGAGGGCCATGAGACCTAGAAGGAAAGCTGCAGTTGGTGAAGTCTATAGCTCACCTTATTTTTAGGATCAGACAAGTTATCCTGAAGTGTGATTAGGAACCAAATGAATTACAATCAACCAAGGTGAAACAAATTTTGGATCCTCAGCCTAGACCCGTGGTCAGCAAACTGCGGCTCGCGAGCCACATGCGGCTCTTTGGCCCCTTGAGTGTGGCTCTTCCTAAGCCTCAGGAGTACCCTAATTAAGTTAATAACAATGTACCTACCTATATAGTTTAAGTTTAAAAAATCTGGCTCTCAAAAGAAATTTCAATCGTTGTACTGTTGATATTTGGCTCTGTTGACTAATGAGTTTGCTGACCACTGGTCTAGGCCAAGCACGTCAAACTCAAAGGCTAACATGGGCCAAATAAACAAGGTTTAAGTTTCTGTGGGCCGCAAAAAAAACAAAAGCTTCAATTTTCATAGAAACGTAGGTTTATTTCAATAGAGACATGCTGAATACAAAGGGCTGAAATAAATGAGTAATTGTTAACATAAAATAATAGAACATTTTAATAAAAACTAATATTTTTTCTTGAACATTAACTTACCAGACACTGAATAACTGCATAAATTAATAAGCGTAACACAAATAAACCTATTTTTCTTGTTCTGCTAAAGTGAAATATTTCCTGTTGTGCACATCAAACAAGTCAGTACAAGACTAATGACATGGCAATCAGCTGCTAAAATATGCGCTGCTAGTATTAGTGGAGAGAAATGGTGCACCTGCGTGTAAGGCACGTAAGGGAAATGAATGCAACACGATTATAGTAATCAGTCATTAGCGAACGTTTTAGTTTGTTATTAATAATTATGTATAATAGGATATTGTAAAAATTAAGTTATGACATTTTTATTAAAATGTTTCTTACATACCATTATATTGGCTGGGCTGCAAAAATATTTGCATGCGGCCCGCGAGTTTGACATGCTTGGTCTAGGTGAATAGTCATACTGCCCACATTTCAAGTGTTTAACCATAGCCAGATGTGGTGGTTTAGTAACTACCACACTGGATCAGCATAGAACATTTCCATCATCACAGAAAATGCTATTAGACTGCACTGGTTTAGACTTTGAATTTGGTTTGCATTTGGGACAAAGATATTAAATTATTCTGGTGTGTGAGAGTGTGTGTGTGAGGTGCTGCAAAATGTAGAATTTAAGGAGCTGCCGATGACCTGTAACCTAATTTTGTGTATACGTATGTGCACACACAGGACGGAGGCCACGCTAATTAGAGGGTGAGATTATGACCCTGCAGGTGAAAGAACGAGGCAGAGTTGTTTTGGCAGAGTTGGTTAGTTTGGCCCAACCATACTGAACCAGACAGGTCAGAAATAGGAAGGCCTGGAAAAACTGACCTCATAATGAAAAGATAGTCTTCCCATCTTTAGAAAAACGGACTCAGAGTTATAAATGAAATAACTCTACCTTTGCCCTTCGGGAAGAGCAATACTCGATCCAGTTGAGGTAAATCACACAGAAACTCTCCCTGGATATGCCCGCCAGTCGATGGTCATAGTCTTCATCAATGTTGGGATTAAATGTCGGGTCCACATCCACATAATTTCGATCCGCGTACAGACGTAGTCCCTCCTGCATTGTCTCATTAGCTAGCCACTCTTCTAGCTTAGAAGAGGTTGTAACGTAATAGATGATTCCCTAATGAGGAAAAGATAAAAGCAAAAATTTGAGCTAAATCACATTTGAATTAATTTCAATCTTCAGTAAATAAATTCCAACTGTTTATATTGACAATACAAATCAAAAATATATTATTCTGGCTCAATATTATAAATATACATCTTAAGAATGCTATAATAGTATGTACCTCAGGTCTTCCTGGATGAAAAAAACATTTAATTTAATACTTTTAAAATTACAACCCACAAATTTAGCAAGGCAACTTCAAAAATAATTCTAGTTTACTGATTTTGGGGCTTTTGAATTTAGAATCTTTTAAGAGAGGTGAAAAGCCTTTATTGTGGTGCATTGCTTTTGAAAATTTTCTTATAGAAAACTACTAAATCATCCTGTTATCCTAGCTGAAGTTATAGAAATATATCTAACTAGAGGACTGATGCACGAAATTCGTTCAAGGGGCTCAACCCTCGCAGCCCCGGCTTCATCCGGAAGGTCATCTGGAAGGTCATTCGGCTGTCCGATCTAATTAGCATATTACGCTTTTATTATTACAGATGATAAAGCAATAGAAATATACATACTTAGAGACAGAAAATGCCACACACACAGACGTAAAATTTGTAAAATCAATCTATCTTCCTGAGGTTGTGTTTAACAAAACATTAAATAGAAGACTCAAGGTTCACCCCAGCCAGCACAAGTAAGGTGGCATATATAGGTAACAACACAAAATATGAAAAATTCAGATAAGGGTCATTAAAATTTAGCACATATTTTCCTCCTGAAAATATTGGCTTTGCCTGCAAGCTCCCAAATCATAACCATGATGTACTTCTGCAAAATCTTTAGCAAAAACAAACAAAAAAACAACAACAAAAAAAACCCTGTGTAGTATAGAACTAACCCTGCCCAAAGAGTTTTGGGCTTTGCACTTGGGTCCTGGGAAGTAAGCTCTAAAAGAGTTTTTGTTCACCTGGAGGCTTAGAGCTTTGACCTCTAGAGGGGCTGGAGACTAAAGTTGGACATGTAGGTGCCCAATCACATCTAAGTGATTTCACTCCAAAAAAAACCTCTTCACCCTGAGGCCCAGGTGAGCTTCCTTGATTGACAACACTCTGTGAGTATTATCACACACTTGGCAGGAGAAACAGGCATTGTTGGTGCAATTCCACTGGGAGAGGACAACTGGAAGCTCATGCCTTGGTATCTCTGGACTCTGCCCTATGTGCCTACTTGGTTGATCTTAATCTGTATCCTTCCACCTTAATAAATCCTACCTGTGAGTATAATGGCTCTGCTGAGTTCTGTGAGTCCTTATAGCAAACTACTGAACCTGAGTGATCTTGGTGACCTCTCAAATCTTGCAATACTTTTATTCAGCTTGTTGAAAGTAGTGCAAAGCAGTGGTTAACAGCAAGGGCTTAGGAGTCAGACAAGCCTAGATTTTAAATCCCTAACTTTACTTGCTAGTTAGAGATCTTTGGGCAAGTAGACTTCTATTCTTAATTTGTTTATTTGTAAAACAGGGATGTAATATTACTTTAGAGCAGTGGTCGGCAAACTCATTAGTCAACAGAGCCAAATATCAACAGTACAACGATTGAAATTTCTTTTGAGAGCCAAATTTTTTAAACTTAAACTATATAGGTAGGTACACTGTTATTAACTTAATTAGGGTACTCCTAAGGCTTAGGAAGAGCCACACTCAAGGGGCCAAAGAGCCGCATGTGGCTCGCGAGCCGCAGTTTGCCGACCACTGCTTTAGAGAATTAGGTAAGATACATGTATGCGTATGTGTATGTATATTCCTCAGCATATTACTTTAGAGAATTAGGTAAGATACATGTATGTGTATGTGTGTGTATATTTCTCAGCACAGTGCCTAGAACATATGAGCTACAAATGGTAGCTACTAATATTAATGAACAATGAATAAGTTTCACTAAAGAAAAAAACAGAGGAAACCTTCATAGGTATAATTTAGTGACTATACTGGATACTAGAGAATTGAAATCACTATATAGAAGCAAAGCACAAGTTAAAAAATTTATATATATATATATTGTATATATATATATAAAATTTTATATATATCTTTTTCAAGAAGAGTCTTCAGTTACTAGAAGAGCTAAGTAGGCGCATACCCTACCTTGACATAGTAAGTGGTGAGTACTTTTCGAAGATCAAAGACTTGAAGCATAGAAGCAGCACTGTTGTCAGTGATGCTGTAACCCTCCAGAATGTACTTGGTGACTATGACTTCCCAGGCCAGCCAGCGCTGGCTAAATGCAGCATTGAATGACAGCACATGAGGAACATGGCCGGGTTCACAACAGCAAAACCCTTCATCTTCTTCCACACCTTCAGTTATAGCCTCTACTTCCCGCTGTTGACAGTAAGTACCTTAAAAAAAGAGAGACAGAGACCACTTACAAAGGGAGGACAAAATCATAAAGTTTTCAAATGCTTTAAAGACAAGAAATCTAGAGAGAAGACCGTTTATAGCAAATGAAAGTATGTGACTGATTGCCTTAGAATGGTCATTAACAAACGGCAGCAAGCTCCTGAGACCAGGCACACTGTATATTCATCTCCTACAGAATCACATGCATTAGCACATTCAAGGTTCTGAGGGTTTGTACCATAGAGTAACTAACCTCCTTCATTTTTATTCACCAATTCCCAAACTTTTCAAATTGGGTTTATAACTGCATTCCTATCAAATGAAGACCAAATAAGTAAAGGTATATCTCATGAGGGTTGTGTTAATTCTGAAAAGGAAGAGTGGAATGAGAAACGAATCATCCCAGGGCACCTAATACAGATGGACATGCAGAACTCAAAAGAATGAAAGCTGTTTACCAGCATCATGTCCACGCTGCAAGCCAATATGTTATATACATCCTGCTTATTTGGCTGTATAACTAGTAACAGTTCATTATAATTTAATGTTAAATACATAATTAAAATTTTTCTGTTGCCAATTCCAATAATATGGATAAGATTACATAACTGGCATTTGAGTTTTACCTGCTGATACAAGTTTCAATTATGTATGTATGAAGACTGATTATTCTGCACTAGCAAACAATGCTTTGAAGTTACATTCTTTTATACAAGATACTCATCAAACAGCCATCCTCTGCATTAGTGTTATTGAAGTAAAAATACAAAATTAGATTAAATATTGAATTAGACTCACAGCAATCTAATACTAGCAAAATATCACCCATCACACTGATGTTAATTTTTATTTTGTTATGTGGTCTTGCTTCTATTTAATTTGTAAATTCTTTATATTATATAAGAACTTAAATATATTAAATTGAATTATAATAAAAATAACAAGTGGCACTATACATTTTTTTTCCTTTAGAGAGAATGTATATACCATCCATGTTTAAAACACATCGCTTTGAAAGAAAAAGGTGCCAGGAAACCTAGTCCGACATGGTGGTGGTGGTGGTGGTGTAATAAAAGATATGCTGAATAGGTAAGCTTAACCAACCTAATAAAATGTATGATTAGTTCTCTAGAACCATCAGCAATTTTATTATTTTCTACTTTAATTATATTGGCAAACACTTCCAAAATAATGACACATTGTAGTAACAAGAAAAACTGTCTTGAACTTGACAATAACAGGAATGCCTGCTGTAGTTGATGATTGCCCATGATATGACTATATACATACATATATATTTTCTTTCAGAATAGGAACATATGTAATCTTATAAAGTATTCTTCAAAGAAGTAACGGAAATAAAATTTAATCAAATGTCCTTTGGCATCTTTCGAGAGAATCATATTACATTGTTTACTGTGATCTATTAAAAGAAGATGAATTCTACTAATATGCTATTTTAGTACTTAAATTAACTTAAAAGGACCAATTACTAAATTGGTGAGGGGTACTTAAAGTATTGCTGGGTTTTGCTTATTCTGGGTTCTGAGGATTTTTGCATCGATAGTCATCATAAGTGAACTAAACTATAATTACATTTTTAGCCAGTTTGATCATCTTCTGGTATCAATATTACACTGATTTTGTAAAAAGTCTTGAGAAACTGTCCTTCTTTATCCATGGGCTAGAACAGATTAGAGAGGTGGGAAGAATCAGTCAATTTCTAGAAGGAACTTCCTGAGCCTGGGTTTTTTAAACTGTGGCATGAAGTTGGGTCTATTCCTTAGGTTTGAAATTCGTTTTATTATTTCCTTATATTGACTTTATCCTCTTCTTTGGAAGGCAGTCAAAGGTTTTTAAGTAAAGGAAATAACACGTAGAGCTATATTTGTGCAGATCACTTTGACAGTGGCTTTTAGAGAAGAGACGTGGCAAGAGCGTTCTGACTTTTACTCAGGAGACACAGGGACCTTGTTCAGAGTAGCAGAAAGTTAATAAGGTATGAATTAACACAGGATATTTTTACTTTACCAAACAAACCCCAAGAATATTTTCTAGCCCTAGCCTGTTTGGCTCAGTGGATAGAGCTTTGCCCTGTGGACCGAAGGGTCCTGGGTTCGATTCCGGTCAAGGGCACGTACCTCAGTTGCAGGCTCCTTCCTGGTCCGCGCCCTGGTCAGGGTGCATGCAGGAGGCAACCAATTGATGTGTTTCTCTCACATCAATATTTCTCTCTGTCTTTCCCTCTCTCTTCCATTGTCTCTAAAAATCAATGGAAAAATATCCTCAGGTGAGGATTAAAAAAAATACAAAAGAACCCAAAATAATATTTTCTACTTCAACATACCCAAGTAATACATTTTGCTTCAAAAATTAAGGCAACAACAAAAAGAAAACAAGCACAGGAATTGATATTAATAATTGAAAACATAATTTTGAGACTTGGAAAGGGATTCTACAATATTTACGAGGATCTACTACCAATTACCTAGATCTTTCAGTCACTTGATAGTGAAGATAACGGGTAAAATTAAATAAATAAATAAATAAATAAAAATTATGAAAACTAGATATGTTAGAATTAATTTGAGTAAAAAATGAAAGAAATCCAATTAGCATAATTTTTTTTTTTTTACCTATAATGTTTGACTTAGAAAACTGTACTTGGTAGAAGTAACTTTTATACATAAAAAGTTTACACGATAGAAGCTGTAATCAGACAATTCCGATAGAAAAAATGAATTGGTAACTCAAATCTTGACATAAATTTACATAGAAAAGAATCTTGAAAAATGAAATAAATATGAGGAAAACAGATCAAGAAATTTGTTTAGTTAAATGTCACTTAAAACTTAGCATCCACAAGAAGATACACTAAAATCGAAGGACTTAAATTGGCTTAATGGAATTTACCAGAAAACATATAAAAATGCTCAGCAGATCCAAATATCTGCCTGGCAAAATACTGACACTCTTGACTAATATTTTGAGGGGTCAAAGGTAGCTACAACGGGGCCAATGTTGTGAAGGAAAGAAGTTCTGGAATAAAGAGAAAGGAGAAAAAGCTCTATATTTACATTAATGATTCTATAAAATTAAATATGAATTATATGCTAACTGCAGTGATAGGTGCTGGACACATAATGATGAATGAAGCAGGTCTGATTCCTGCTCTTGAGGAGCTTAAAATATACAGCAAAGGCTTACAAAATACAACCTTGAGCCTGGCTGGCGTGGCACAGTGGTTGAATGTGGACATATGAACCAGGAAGTCACGATTTGATTCACGCTCAAGCCCCAGTGTGGGTTGTGTAGGAGTTAACTGATCAATGATTCTCTCTCATCATTGATGTTTCTATTCTCTCTCCCCTCTCCCTTCCTCTCTGAAATCAATAAAATATATATATTTTTAAAAATAACCTTGAGCCAAACTCAAGTCAAGAGTGATTTTTAAAGGGTTGTTTAGAAGACAAATATGTAACAGAGAATGTACATATAGGCCCAAAAGTTTATAAACACAAATAAACATAAAATTAAAACTATGCTACGCACTAAGGAGCTAAAAACAGAGTAATAATAGAGATAATCATGTAGGACAGGTGGTTAGAGAAGGCTTCTCTGAAAAATTGACATTTAAGCTATTACTTAAAGATAATTATAGGATTAGCCAGATGTGAGGTTGGTGGGAGGAGGGGGGATGGTTGGTACTTTCTGGGCAAAGGGAAAGGCAATAGGAGTCCTTAGTAAGGAATTTAGCAAGAATCTGGCAAGAGAGTGAGGAGGTGATACAAAAAGCCAGGCTGGAGACACTGGCAGAGGCCAGATCACGCATGCTGCAGGGCATGTTAAGAAGTTGAATTCTATTTTAAATGTAATGGGAAACCATTAAAAAACTTAAGCATGGAAGGAACATTGATCAAGTTTGCCTTTTAAAAAAGTCACTACAGCTGACTAAAGAATTACAGGTACCCCTCGCTATCCACATCCAGCAAGAATTCAGGTAGTAAGAGGTACTTACTATGTTCCCAACTTGGTTTGATTTGAATTTTGTTTGGCAAACAATAAGAATTTGGATGGCAAAGGATTTATCCAAAATTTTATTTGAAACTCCTTGGTACCAGACAGTGAAAGTTGGGAGACTGACAGAATTTGGATCAAATTTTCTTTGGAGAATTGCTTTCTCTCTTTTTTTGAAATCCTCACCCAATGATATGTTTTTATTGATTTTGGAGAGAGAGGAAGGGAAGGAGAGAGAGAAAAACACATCAATGTGAGAGAGAAACATTGATCAGCTGCTTCTCATACGTACCCCAAAGGGGAACAGAACCTGCAACCTAGGTACGTGCCCTGACTGGGAATCAAACCCACAACCTTTTGGTGTATGGGACAATGCTCTGACCACCTGAGCCACCCAGCCAGGGCATGATTTGGAGAATTTCTGATCAATATAGTAGATTGAGCAAATAATAAAAAGGACCCCCTTCCAATTCACACACACAGGAATGCTAGATGAAATAGCCTCCCACAGATATTTGTTAAAAAAATAAAAAAGTTAAAGTTTAAAAGCAAAGGTGAAATCTTCAGGTGCCAACAATTTAAAAAGAAGCTGAAGTCATAGCAGTGGTTGGTGTAGTGGTGAGTGGGTGCTGACTCTTGATGAGTCTAGTTGGATTAGATTTGAATAGCACTAGATAAGACTCTAGAAGAGATGGAATTAAGGTCCATAAGACAAGAATAGAAGAACGAGAGAGAGAGAGAGAGAGAGAGAGAAGTAGAGAGAGAGAGAGAGAGAGAGAGAATGAGCCACAAATAGATTACAAATGAGTAACAAACATCAACATTTACTGCCTTAATCTGAGTGTGTCTCACAAGTAAACTCTTATTTCCCATGAATGGAGTAACTTTAGAGAAGCACTTGTTCCATTAACAAAAGATATTATATGACATTTGTTATATGATTCTACACCACAACAGGGTGTAAGTCTGATTTGATCCTCTATCTAGTCAAATGCTTCTTATTTTTTATTTCAGGTTAAAAGCACACAAGGCACTTCTTAGAATACATCAAAACAGCTTAGATGCTCTCTCTAAAAAGTCCAAATGTTCACTAGATTGGAAAGATATACATTAATAGGATGTTCTTCAATTCCTAAAAAACATATTTCTATTCATACTTACAAGATATTCAACTTATAGCACTACATAACATCAAGTTGATGTTTCTGAATGCATGATTTTCTGTGTATAAATAGTTTCATTTGTCTTATACGAAACTGTTTAGGGCTGGTGAAGCAACGGGGAGTAACTGCTTAATGGGTGTGGGATTTTACTTTGGGGAGATGAAAATTCTTTGGAACTAGACAGGGGTGGTGGTTACACAACATTGTAAATGTACTAAAAGCCACTGATTTGTTCCCTTTAAAATTGATAATCTGATGTTATGTGAATTTCACTCCAATAATAATTTTAAAAAAGTTGTTGAGGACAAAGGCTTGACGTCCGTATGAAAGTAACTTGGTTAACTACTCTCTGCCTCACACAAAAGACCACACTGCCTTCTGTCAGCCATCTAACAGATACAGAGAGCAAGCACAGAACCACAGAAATTCAGCATCACCAGGAAAACAAGTCACTTACACACTAGTGGTACTGCCTTTACATATATAGCATATTGCAATAGTGAGTCTTTTTGCAATATGAAATTTTGGGGGGAAATCTAATAATTACTCTGTAACAACTTTTCTCATTCTACAAGTCCAAAGACTAAGGATCAAACTTAAAATTTTTGATTTGGAATGTAAACACAGAAAACTCAGATACCACAGGAGTACATTATAGAAATAAAAGGTGTCTATCTTACCTCTGAATTCAAGTCCCCGCAGCTGGAAAGTGACCAGCCCGTTGCCGATCTCTATAAGGTGTACTAATGCATTGAGGTAGTCAGAGGCAAGAATGAAACAGTCCCCTGTACTGTAGTTTCCCCACCGTCCTAGGAGCAAATCACCACAGAGACTGTGTTGTAGGGATCTGGTTAAATGTTCATAAAAGATGGAATTCAGATTGTTGTCATCTGATCCTACAAGAAGGGATTTTTTTTAAATGTTAAACTTTACTTTAAAACCACTTTATATGAATATACAAGAGTGTTAAACATATTAAAACTAATTTCCAGTTAGGGTTGTATCTTTATTTTTTGACAAGGACAATAATATTCAAACTCTTACAATTTTTATATAAAAACGAAATACAGAGTAATAGCGAAAGTTCCAGAATTTAGGGTTAGAAGTCACATAGCCTCTCTGAATTTCTGGTCCCCATCCATAAAATGCAGGAATTAGAGTACATGAAATCTAAGGTCGTTCCACCTTTTTAACAGCCCATGATCTTTTCTATCACTGTTCAATTAACCATGCAGGAGAAACAAAATTTTTTTTTTCTAAAAATCAGAACTAGGACAAAAAGACATACTAGTAAAGAAAATGGGTAATTCAAGACTTGAACAAACAAGATAGTTCAAAACAAAGATAAATTATCAGTCAAAATAATTTGTATATTGAGATGGCTAAAACTAATTTTCAATGGAAATAAACTGTATATATAAAAACAGCAGCAAAGAACCTACAAAAGTTTAAGAAAAAAATAGAGTAAAACATTACCCAATAAATGAAATGACCATCTTCAGAAATAACCCATGCAAGGCAATTACCTGTAAATGGATGCCTTTAAACTCAGCCTAACTAAATAATAAAATAATGAAAGGGGAACGCCAGACTCTATCTTCAATAAAATGGTCCGGTATAATGCTCTGTCTGACCACTACAAAGTATGCATACTAATTCATATTAACTCGGGACACGGCCTCTTTGGTATGCAAGAATGGTATCATCAGCATCGTGAGAATTCCATGCCCCTTACAAAGATATACTAGAGCTGAGATGGTTGTTTTATCTACCAGAATGTGATAATGACAGCCATTAATATCAATTAATCCAATTTTATAATTATGAATTAATCTGATTATTATAATTTAATTTCTTAAGTAGACAGCATTGCAAGGAATCTTCAAGTCAAATGAATACAAATATTTCAGTCTATTTGGGAGTAATATTTCTTTTAGTAAATTAATTTATTGGATTTCTGTGGTTGGAGAAATGTGATTCACACTTTCTGTGTCAGATTACTAATGGGTGGGCCAACAAGTTTCCCAAACGACAAAACTAAGAACCAGACTTTAGAAACGGTAACACTACCAAGTGGTACTCAATAAGGCCCTGTGTTGAATGGCTATTTAGCCCTCCTACGTGACATCGCTATGTCAATTAAGTAAATGAAGTTAAATTAACATTTACCTAAACATTCAGGGAAGGGGGGAAACAAACATATTAATAAAACACATACTGGTTAGATTACATAGTATTCAAGACAGCTAACCAATTTTACTTTAACCATGTTCTACTTTTTAAACTATATAAGAATAATCTTTGAATGGCAATTTTATCCCTATTAGTGTTCTTAAAATACATTTCATCAAATAAGAATATCAAAGTTGTAGATACTCTAATTCATGTATATTTTGCTAAAGTAAACAAAATAAAGCAAAAGGTATTTGGTTTAAAATGACCATTTGGAACTCACGCAGGATTCCTAACATGTTGGGGAATGAAATATATATGTAACAAATTCATTAGACAGGCTTCTTGATTCACAAACAAAGGTGTTACCTGGGTTTCTATCAAGCTGGGAAGCCAATCTGGTATTTGAATGATCCACTCGTTTTGTGCTGAAGATGGCAAAATAAAACATTTTTAGTCATCTTTTTTATATTTAAAAATGCCTACTAAGAAAAAACTATACAATAGTGATGAAATAAATATTACCACTTTATGACTATCTCTGAGAAAAATCTATGATTAGCATATTGGTAAAACTCTGCAGTAGCACAATAGGTAAGGTGTATTTTTTTTTACTCTCCCACATCCATCATACATAAACACAGCAGTTATTTCCTAACCGTGTGTCACCGAACAGTGTGTAGAGAGACATTGATGAGTTTAATGTAAAAACATCATTGAGCAGGATGAGAAAAAAAAATCCACACTGTATACAGACCTTACAGATGCACAGTGCATGAAACATCCTTTGCAAGGGGAAGGTATATCTATTAATGCCCAGTGTTCCTTTTAACAGTGGTTTCCAAAAAGTGGTCCATAGAAGCCTGAGCAGGGAACTCAAGACCCTTCCAGGGAATTTTCCAGATCAAAACTATTTTCAAAATAATATTGAGCAATTATTTGTTTCTTTCACTGTGTTGGCAATTGCACTGATGGTACAGATCAAGGTGGGTAAGACTGTTGGTGCTTTAACATGAATCAAGGTAGGGGCACCAGACTGTACTATTTGTTACTGCCACACAGGCACAAGACAAAATACAATAAATAAAAATTCAACTTCCACTTTAAAATGTCCTTAATGAACAAATATTAATTTTATTAAATTACAAGCCCTTTTTTTAACACAGTGTGTGGCACGTATAGCACCTCTGCTGCGTGCTGAATAGGGTGGGTGTCTTGAGGGAAAGCATTGTGCAGCTGCTGGATTTACAAGCTGCACTGGGTACATTTTCTCACAGGAGACATTTTTACTTGAATGGCTATTGGATAAACTGTGATTATTCAGCTCTGGGTATTTGACAAACATTTCTCAAAAATGAAGACAGTGAGTCTGCCATTTCAAAGAAAACAACTGACAAGGGTATCTGTTGCCAATAATAAGAGTTTTAAGCAAAAATTAGAATTTTTGAAGACATATTTACCACCATGAGCTTGATAGTATCTCAATACTCAAATAGTTTTCTTTTGGGATTGGAGGTGATATGAATGAATACATTTTAAAAAATATTATATAGTGAAATGTGTCAAAATTCGGAAGCTCTGCATTACTCAGTTGAACCCATATTTCCTAAGTGATCAATAAAAGATGTTATAAGATTATATGTAGGTAAAAAGATCCAGGTAAAGTGTTAGACTTATCAGTGGATTATGATGTAACACAGTTCCAGAAATTCATGGATATGGTTTTAGATTCCACATTTTAACTAATCTTTAGGAAACAAACCATTTGTTGACTTTTACTGAAAGATCAAAGAATATCCACAGTTGACTAAAAAGGCAATCAAAACATTTCTTTCTTTTCCAACTATGTCTGTGAGGCCAGATTTTCTTCATACTGGTATACTTCAACCAAAACAGTATATGGCAACAACAGACTGAATGCAGCAGCAGATAAGAGAATCAAGTTTTTTGGTTTTTTTTTAAATCCTCATGGAGGATATTTTTTCCATTGAGTTTTAGAAAGAGTGGAAGGAAGAGAAACACCGATGTGAGACAGACACATTGATTGGTTGCCTTCCGCATGCTCCCGGCCTGCAACCGAGGTACGTGCCCCTGATTGGAATCAAACCTGGGACCCTTCGGTCTGCTGGCCCACACTCTATCCACTGAGCCAAACCGGCCAGGACTTGAGCTGTCTTTTATTAAGCCAGACATTAAAGAGATTTATAAAACAATGACACTTCTCACTGATTTTTTTGGTGGGATGGAAAATTTAGTTACTTTTATTTCAAAAATTATTTTTGTTTATTTGTAATGGGTTTATTTTTGTTTATTTGTAATGGGTTTATTTTTGTTTATTTGTAATGGGTTTATTGTTGCTATTTTTAAAATAATAAACATTTAAATATAAGTTTTCTAATACAGTAAATATTGGTAGATAAAACCCATAGCAACAAAAACTCTTTGGAGACTTTCAATAACTTTTTGTTGTTGTTAATCCTCACCTGAGGATATTTTTTCCATTGCTTTTCAGACAGAGCGAAAGGGAGGGAAGGGGGGGAGAAATATCAATGTAAGAGAGACTCATGGCTGGCTGCCTCCTGCACCCACCCCAACTTGGGGCGGGGAGCAAACATGAAACCCAGATAAGTTCCCTTGACTGGGAATCAAACTGTGCATGGCCCATGCTTTAACTGCCGAGCAACACTGTCCAGGGCTCCAATAACTTTTAAGAATGTAAAAAGGTTCTGAGACCAGACAGGTTAAGAACTGTGGCCACAGATATAATTTGGGGCTAAATTTAAGTTGTCCCAGAAGAACAGAATATTAATAACACTAAAATTCATCAAAAGGGAAAACACCATGTGTGGTTTTTAGATAAAAAGACCAGAGCGAAAGTTTCAAATCCATAAGCTAGTTCATTGTTTAAATGGTAAGACTACCATTTTCACCTATATATGCCAACATGTGAAAGAGTAGAAAAAAAGCAGTCATGGAACTGGCCAGTAGAATTACAAAGCAGTATAAGCCTTTTCTGAATCAATGTTAATACATATAAAATGTTAAAGCTCCATGACTCAGTAAGTTTCCTTATAGATAGTCTTTCTTAACTTAAGAGGAAAAAAAAGAAATTTGGAGAGATTGCATAAAAGGATAATTTTTAGGCATTAGGTTAAACAGCCTGAGGAACTAAGCCTAAATGGAGAAAAGTTCATGTACAAAATGGTCACTGAAAACTTATCTTAGTGAAAAAAACAGAATCTACACTAATAAAAGAGAAAAATGGTAATTAGCGTACGACCGCTACCCTTCCCATTGGCTAATCAGCATATCCTTATGCAAATCAACTGCCAACTAAGATGGCGGTTAACCGCCAACAAAAATGGCGGCTAATTTGCATATGCCCAGGCGAAAGGGGAAGGACTGAAGAATGGTGATCGGCAACCCAGGCGGCAGGCAAAAACTAGGGGGTGGGCAAAGGCCGCCTTTCCCCACCCCACAGCCGGTGATCGCCATTGGAAAGCCGGGCAGCAAACCCGACCCCAGGGGCCGGGGTTGTCGGCTGGCCTGCGCCCAGAATCCCCATGGCATCGGAGGGCGGGAGGGCCCAGGCGCAGGCCAGGCGGCAACCCCAGACCCTACTGGGGCTGGGGTTGACGGCTGGCCTGCGGAGCGATCCCC
>NW_005357962.1:423483-424272 GCF_000412655.1 Myotis brandtii | reverse complement strand
TGGGGCCGGGGTTTCCAGCTGGCCTGCTCCGAGCAATCCCCAGGGCGATCGGAGGGTGGGAGGGGCCGGGCGCAGGCCAGGCGGCAACCTCAGACCCCACTGGGGCCGGGGTTGTCAGACATCCTTCTGGTAGCCAGGGAGCCCTCGGGGGATGGGCCTAAGTCAACAGGTGGACATCCCCCAAGGGGTCCTGGACTGCAAATGGGCGAAGGCCAGGCTGAGGGACGCCCCCTCCCCCCACCGAGTGCACAAATTTTGTGCACCGGGCCTCTAGTCTATATATATAAAAGCCTAAGCAACCATTTGCCCAGTAGCTATGACGCACAATGACCACAAGGGGGCAGGCGCTCCAACCTGTAGAGGAGGGAGCCCGATTCCTCTCAGAATCGGCCATGGATTAGGTTGCTGCTGGGGGACTGTCAGCCCCGAATCTGCTTCACCTGCACGCCCTCTCGAAATCTAGGAACCCTCGGGGGACGTCAGAGAGCTGGTTTCGGCCCAATCCCCACAGGCTAAGCCGAGGGACCCCACTGGTGCACAAATCCATGCACCGGGCCTCTAACTAACCTATAAAAAAAATTAGCTCTAGTAGCTATTTCTAAGAAAAATGTGAAATAACTAATTATCCTATATAAAACCCTAATATGCAAATCAACTGAAAAGCGGAACAACCGGTGGAATGAACAGTCGCTATGACGCGCACTGACCACCAGGGGGTGAACACTCAATGCAGGAGCTGCCCCTGATAAGCCCCCGAGAGGGAGGCAACTGGCAGTGGTGGCGACGGGG
>NW_005357962.1:416841-423171 GCF_000412655.1 Myotis brandtii | reverse complement strand
ACTTATAACTGTGTGACAAAGCCAATTACTTAACTTCTCTCTGCTTCAGTTTTTCCACCCATAAGATGGGGAAAATGGAACTACTGCCTCAGAAAGATCATGTTATGTACTACTTTTTATTATTAGGCCAAAAAAATGTAGCTTCCCATACAACAGTAAGACACCTATCACCTGTAGGAAAAGTATAGTCACTGGTGCATGTAGTGTCCCAGACTGCGAGAGGGCACAGGAGAGGCTGAAGGACTGCCTCCCTCCCGTGCCTGAATTTCATGCACCAGGCCTCTAGTGACTGTTATAATGATGTAACACTATATAGTATAAAACTTCAGAGTATTATTAACATGGAACAATTCTAAGAAATAGTATTAAAAGAAAAAAGAGAAAAATCAGTATATCCAACTAAAATTATGTTTTAAAATCTTATAAATATATTAACCAATGTAACCCCAATAAAAGTAATTTAAAAATCTTATAAATAGAAAAAAAGGTTGAGAAATAAGGAGTAATTATTCTCTGACTCTTCTAATTTACATAATTTTGAAACTTTTAGAAGTATTTATAAAATTTTAGCAAAGTAATTTAACACAAAAAATTAACAATCCTGGTTTATGTATAATTATGCTGTCAATTGTTTTCTAATAAAAAACATAAAATTGGCTTTAAAATGCTTTATTTTACTCACTTATAGTCTCTCTCCCAGAATTTCACAGGTCGAACATATGAAGTGATGAATATTGCACTTCCCAGGAAGGGGTTCAGTGGTGTGGAAAAGAAGGCTGATACAGCAGCCTGAACAAACAACATGGCTGAATCTATGGGAAAACTGGTTAAGGACCTAACATCCATCTGAGTGCACACACAAACAATACACACACACACACACACATCTCACAAACATGCTGCAATTATAGCAATTAGAAAAATGATGTTCATGAGAGAAATACAGGAAAGGGTGCCACTGGACAGCACATGGGTAGAAGTAGAAAGACACAGCGTGATGAAAGGCACGATGCTCGGAAGGGAGCTAAATAAATATCTGCTAACAGGTATTAGATAAAAGCCCATATGTCACTTCTGGGTAGAGATACTTGGATTTAACTTTCCAGAGGATAAAACTAAACTTTACAGATACCAAAAAAAAAAAAAAAAAAAAAAAATCTACATTCCAAAATCTATGTGGTTCACTAAACATTACTTTTATTTAGAAAGTACTTTTAAGAAATGATGAGAGCCGAAACCGGTTTGGCTCAGTGGATAGAGCGTCGGCCTGCGGACTGAAAGGTCCCAGGTTCGATTCCGGTCAAGGGCATGCACCTGGGTTGCGGGCACATCCCCAGTAGGAGATGTGCAGGAGGCAGCTGATCGATGTTTCTCTCTCATCGATGTTTCTGACTCTCTATCTCTCTCCCTTCCTCTCTGTAAAAAATCAATAAAATATATTTTTTTTTTAAAAAAAAGAAATGATGAGAATAGAAGATTTTAGACATACGATTATAAAAAATGTTTTGTATCTTCATTCAAAAAATATTTCTAAACACATTTTGTATTTATTGAAAATTCATGATAGATCAGGATAATCTAAGAGAATTATGTAATGTCTAATCATGGGGGTGTACACCTGAAACTAATGTAATATAGTATGTCAACTGTAATTGAAAAATTAAAAAATGACTTTAAAAAATGCTTGGACTTTAATAGTCATATATATAAACATAATTTTTTAAATCAGCATTATCCTATATAATAAAAGGGTAATATGCAAACTGACCGAACAGCTGAACAACTGGTCGCTATGACACACACTGACCACCGGGGGGCAGACACTCAACACAGGAACTGCTGGTCAGTGCACTCCCACAGGGGGAGTGCCACTCAGCCAGAAGCTGGGCTCACGGGTGGCGAGTGCAGCGGTGGTGGTGGGAGCCTCTCCCGCCTCCACGGCAGCACTAAGGATGTCCGACTGACGGCTGGGGAACAGGCCTAAGCCGTCAGTCAAACATCCCCACAGGGCTCCCGAACTGCAAGAGGGCGCAGGCTGGGCTGAGGGAACCCCCACGAGTGCACAAATTTTGTGCACTGGGCCTCTAGTTTAATTATAAGACCGTAATACTTTTCTCATGTCCAGATGATCTGTGGGGCACAGATGTTAATACAAGTTAAACAATCAGTATAGGTGTGGACTCAGAGAATAGCGAGTTTTTGATAGTTTACCACATGGTAACCTATATTTTACACCTGTGAAAGGTTATCCCTACAAACCAACATTTCCATCAAGGATATGACTGCCCTTTCTTATAAAACTTTTATGAGAAGGATACGGGGCACTGCAAAGGGCTGAGCAAAAGCATGGAAAGCAGAACCCCATGTAATTTGCCATGGGGCAATGTAAGTGTACACAAACTGCAGTTTATAAAGGAGCTCCCAAAGCTGTGGAAGGATAAAGAAAGAAGCAATCAGTAAAAAACATTGGATACTTGAAAAACAAAATAAAACACCTCTAAAATGTTGTCTACCTAGTAGGAAAATGGTATTGACATTATTTGCCATTTGCATAAAAAAAGATATATCAACTTCTAAGACATTATATATTTTTAAGTAAAGACAGCTAGCTGATTTATGAATTGTGTTCCATCTGTTTAAAAAATTCTATGTCCTCTATTGGCTATTGACTACTACAACAAGCAAAACAAAAGGTAGAAAATCCAGATGTCTGTAAAGCTAAGTAATGCATATATATTTTGATTCTAAGATATTTCCCTCGAATTTTAGTGCTCTGCAAACTGGGTGTGTTTTAAATGCAATGTCCAAAGAAATCTAAAAGTAGCCAGGCAGGGGATAAAGTTGTAATACAGTGTCACTGCCTGTTTGCCTCAGAATTTACATGTATATTAAGCATCTGCATGAAATCTCAATTGTTATTGTCAATGGAAACACAATATACTTTTAAATCTTATTTAAATTAGGGTCTGTTTTGTTGTTTAACATGTCTTCAACAATGAAACAAAATTAGTATACATGCCCAAGATTGCCTCTGCATGCTAGGCAGTGCCAGGCCCAATTCTCCAAACAGATCACAGAATCTTAAAAGCAAGAGGTTCTGACTCACTCGGTGCCATGATTCATGCACCTATTTAAATCGTTTAGCTGATTTACAATGAACCTGTTTAACTTCCAATTTAAAAAAGAAATAACAACTTCAACCAATTAGAAAATGCAGATGAACCCTTGCATTCTTTGTCATGGCCCCAAACTATGCTGGTGATTTTTGGTACTAATGTGTTCAGGATGACAGGAAGTAAAAGCGGGATGTATATTAACAAGATGCCATTATAACTCCTTAAAAGCAATGATTCAGAAAATTGTCCAGAGTCTAGATGTGAAAGGGACTGTACTCCAATTTTGACTGTAATATTGAAGAAAAAATAATATACAATTACACGGATAAGTAGTTAGTGGGTAAAAATATTTTTGTATATATTCAGAATAATTTTTTCTTAAAAGGCTATTAAATCAATAGTGCATTTTACAATGGTATCTTAAAAAAATCTACCTAAAGAGAACCCTTGACTATTACTTGCTTATTACAGCTAGTAAGTTCTATTAAGTAGCCATATAAAATGTAAACTTCTAAGAACAAATCTTTCTCTGAACAGAGTATGCTCTCAAAAACAATTTGCTTAACAAATGAAAGCATTAAGAAGATCCAAACTTATACAAGTAAGTGCAGTGACTCTATTTCAAGGATTGTTTAGTTTATATTTTACTGCAATTTTCATTTTTTTCCAAACCAATATAAAAAGATGCAATACAATTTCCAATCTAAATATTTAAATTTGTGAGCCACCACATGCTTCTTTATACAAACAATTCTCTGATTAACTTTCTGGCTTCCTCCTTTGGTTAACCATGCTCACTAGAAGAGGAAATAAATAATAAAAATGCATACAAATTAGCGATTGAGCAAATATAATATTGCAATATTTTAGAAGTTAATTAGCTTAATATTTAGCATAATATTTTGAAACTGATCATCACTAAAACCTTGTTCAGATTAATGGTTTCCAATTTGTACTGTTCCCATCCTAGGTCAGATCTCTATCACATCTAAATTACTGTCACAATCTCTTAAGCTGTTCTCCATACCTTCAGGTTCTCTCTTCCCCAATTCATCCCAAATGTGGCTGACCAGGCTAACTTTCCTAAAATTGGGCTTTCATTGTGTTTTGTAGCTGCTCATATGCTTCAGCTCTGTTACCTATCAAATGGGATAATATATGTCAAAGTCCTTTGCATGTGGTCAGCGTTAACATGAAATCTAAGCTCTATTTACCTTACAAATAACCTGACTGCACAACCGACTTCATTTAGAAAGGTAGTGTGGTTCAGCAAAAAGGTCCTTGGAATGGTAAGGCAGAAGAGCCAGACTTTACCATCTCATTCGTAAAAGGACTAAAAGCACCTCTCTTATGGTGGATACCATATTTTAGAACCATTTTGTAAACTTCAAAGCATTCTGCAATTGTCCCTATCAAACTAATTTCTGACTGCTCCCACATGGCCTGACTGCTCTGGGTACCTACCATCTTCAATCAGCTTTCAGGTTATTTTCTCTCTCCATCTATCTCCAGCCCACAGCCCAGTTCAACTGTTACCATGTCTATTTCTGAAATTATCCCCAAACTACACCCCCCTTTTGGAAGACCCTATATATTTAAATATATATACTTATTGGTGTTTTTCTAATGGTTCCATATAACTTAATCTTATCTTCTTCGCTATTACAAGAAGTATGTCTTATGGATCACAATGACTAGCATTATTTAGGGATTCTAATATGCTCCAAATAACTGGTTAAATGAAGAAAAATGTTACTTAAAAGATAATGTCATGAATGAAATGCAAGGATAATACTCACTAAATAGTGTATGACTTGGGGAGGTGCTTTTTACAGAGAGGGATATTCCTCTAGTGATGAATTACCTTGTTGAAGAGTATGGACATGAAGAACAGATCCAATAGCATGGTCTCTGAAAACGCTTCATAGTCAATTTTGAAAAAGAGCACAGTGAAGACAACTGTGACATACTGATACGTAGGGCTGCTAAAGGAGGATCGGAGCAACTTCAGACCAGCAATGGTGATCATTAAAGCACCTAGTCTAGAATAAAAAGACAGCACAACTCATCAACTAGTGACCGAAAACTTGAGAAAACCTACCAACTTCAGAAAAACCACCATTTTATTTACTTAGCTTACAATATATATATTGTAATATATATATTACAATATATATATTACAAATTTAAACTTCTAAAAATAATTTATATAGCTAAGCAAATCACATCCAAAAATAAACTACCATAATATTCCCTTTTAATAATATGTATTATGACTTTTATCCTTTTATAAATCAGTTTAAGAAATAAGTTAACAGTATTATAATTCCGACATTTGGTTTTCCAGTCTCTCGACATTTCTATTGCTTTAACATTAATAGCATTTAGCACATAAAAAAACATATTAACACTTACCCAATAACATATACCTAGTCTAATGGGTAAGCCAACTACACAGGGTGGGGCAAACATAGGTTCACAATTGTTCATATGGAAAAAATACAATAATTCTATATAATAAAAGGCTAATATGCAAATTGTCCCATCGGGAGTTCAATCACTCACTATGATGTGCACTGACCACCAGGAGGCAGTGAGGAACAGGGCAGGGGACCAGCAGCAGCAGCAGCGGCAGGGCACTGAGGGAGCGAGGGAAGGAGGAGGCAGGGAGGCAGGAAACCTGATGAGCCCTGATTGCCAGCCAGGCCTAGGAACCCTACCTGTGCACAAATTTCGTGCACTGGGCCTCTAGTTACTAAATAATAATACAAGAATAAACTGTGTTTCACATAAAACAACTATAAATCCATTTTTGCCCCACCCAGCAAAAATAACCATTTCCCAAACTTACCATCTAATGTTAAAGAATAACCTTATTTAATAAGTATCCTCTCATCAAGTACCAATCAACAATAAGATGTCTGGAGTAGTGAAATGCCAAGAGCAAAAGCAAATGTTCAGAAAAGGAAAGTCAAAGACAAAATTTCACCTGGATTTTATTTTTAATATTAGAGGCCCAGTGCACAAAAATTTGTGCACTCGGGGGGTGTTCCTCAGCCTGGCATGCGCCCATTTGCAGTACAGGACCCCTTGAGGGATGTCCACCTGTCGACTTAGGCCCACTCCCCGGGGGATCAGGCCTAAGCTTGCAGTCAGACATCCTTCTGGCATCCAGGGAGCCCTGGGGGGATGTCCGACTAAAGGCTTAGGCCCC
>NW_005357962.1:414016-415857 GCF_000412655.1 Myotis brandtii | reverse complement strand
GGTTTTGTTTTTGATTCACCCTCATAATCTGTCTTTTCATTGGTGCATTTATGCCACTGACTTTCAGAGTGCTCACTGATAGAGTTACTGCCATATCAGGTGGCTTCTGGGGTCGTACACGGGGGCCTTCATGGTGGCTCGCACTCACGCTGTCCTGCGCTGCCTGCAGTATGCAAATTAGCCGCCATCTTTGTTTGCGGTTAATTTGCATATCATGATGATTAGCCCATGGGAGGCGTAGCGAAGGTACGGTCAATTACCATGTTTGTCTATTATTAGATAGGATATTTTTATTGATATCAGAGAGGCAGGGAGAGGGATAGAGAGATAGAAACATCAATAATGAGAGAAAATCACTGATTGGCTGCACGCCCATACTAGGGATCGAGCCTGCAACCCGGACATGTGCCCTTGGCTGGAATGGAGGCTGGTACCCTTCAGTCTGCAGGCTGATGCTCTATCCACTGAAACAGTTAGGGTTCACTTGGATTTTATCTCACAGTGTCTTGCACCAAAAAGACCCTTGATTACTTGTAACTTGATGAATAACTTTAAGACAGTGCTTCTGACTGCCCCCAGTAGTTCAACTTAGATTAAAGGAGTATTATACTTACTCTGTATCCAGTTTTTTTGGACTAGCAATTGTCTCTGCACTGCTACTCAGTTCATTAAGAACAATCAATGGATAGATGATATTCTTCTCCATAAAAAGAAGCCACACATGAAGTTTCTCAAACCACATTACAGTGGCTGCATCTAATAAGGAAATATAAGTCAAGACCACATCATCTAGTGTATAAAAGCAATGGGATGAGAAAAGAAAATCTTACAACTCAAATTCAGCTCTACTATAAATAATGTAAGAAATCCAGTACTTCAATCGTCAACTTCTATGACTACTGAAACACATCCAACTTTGCAACTTATATGTGACTTAAATATAGATGAGATTTATTTTAAACTTTAATTCTTAAAACTCTTTCTCACTTATGCCAATAACTTTTGGAGAAAAAGTTACTGAAGATTATTAGACTGCCCCTTTGTTTTAAAAATCCTAGACATACCTCATAAGATATATATCTCAGAAGAGATATGAAAGTATGATGTTTTTGGTTCACATATTTCGTACGAGTCACTTTCATTGTCATTACTTTAATATTATTTCATTGGACAAAGTATCTAGGACAGCGGTTCTCAACCCGTGGGTCGCGACCCCTTTGGGGGTCGAACGACCCTTTCACAGGGGTTGCCTAAGACCATCGGAAAACACATATATAATTACATATTGTTTTTGTGATTAATCACTATGCTTTAATTATGTTCAATTTGTAACAATGAAATTGGGGGTCACCACAACATGAGGAACTGTATTAAAGGGTCGCGGCATTAGGAAGGTTGAGAACCACTGATCTAGGATAAACTGAAAGATTTAAAATAAGGTTCTCTGCTATATGAAAACAATGTCACCAGGCTTGAGGAAATTCTCAAATGAATATTTTTCCTTCAGCCGCTAAAATCAGTAGAAGGGGGAAGTCAACTTTGCTAATACTTAGTACTTTCAATAAGTCAAAAATGTTATGCTGATTCAAAATTTGTAAAAATTTAGACTAAATGTTTAGTTAAGATAAAAATGAAGAAACAATATGATCAATGATTTACTCTAATGAAAATTGCTGTTTAAAACAAACCAGATATACTTATGAAAGCAATACTGATAGTTCATCGAAAAAAAATACATCATTCTGAGTTATTTTTTTTTAAATTAAATCTTTATTGTTCAGATTATTATAGTTGTTCCTCTTTTCCCCCCCATAGCTCCCCTCCACCCAGTTCCCACCCCA
>NW_005357962.1:408783-411979 GCF_000412655.1 Myotis brandtii | reverse complement strand
TTTTCTCTTTCCTTCTAGTTGTAGAATTTCCACTCAGCCAGCCTTCCTGTGGTTCTGGATGATGTCCGTTTTGTCTTTTAGTTGTATTTTTGAAGTGGTTGTGCGAGGCAGCAATTTCTGGTGTTTACCTATGCCGCCAGCTTGGTTTTTTCCCCCGAGTTATTTTTTTGATGGTAAGAATGGACCAATACAGATTCTTATACAATTTTACGTCATTTTCCCTTATTAAAAAAGTACACATTTTGTAAAAGGTCTGTAGTGTTATCACTGCAACCTGCACACTAGCGTTTATTTCATTCTCTCTCCAGGATCAAACTGGTGATCAAGATTACATAATGCTCAATTTTGGTAAAGGCCTAGGAAATTTGCTTTGAGAATGTAAAGTCAAGATTGGTATAGAAAGCTTTCAGTTCTCGAAGGAAGATAACATCTTCAAACAACTGAGGAATTTCCTCTCTATAGTAATTTACAAACTGAAAAAAAGTTTGACGAAAAGCACTGGCCTATTTAATTACTAGAGTGTAATTAACGACAGAAGTATGAATGTTTGTTATTTCTCTAAATTACAGGTCATGCATGGGGCCAACAGGACTGTGTATTTAAGACACGGAAGAAAAGTCAGGGTGTCAAGTGGCAAGCACGAACCCTGCCTCGTGGACTGGCCTTCCACCTCTTTTTGAGTCATTTTATACTTTATCCGAAATCAGAATGAATAATAGCAACTATAAATGTTTTAACTTCTTTTCTCCTAATCAATTTTTGTATACCCCTCTGTGGTAGGACATAGTGCCTCTGGTGGAAGCAGAAACAAAGACCTTTCTATTCCCCCTAAGCTTTGAGTTAAAATATTTCAAATAGAAGCCTTAAAGCAGATTGTGTTGCCCCACATGGCCAGGAAAATTAAAGGAAAGGGTAGGGACTGGAAAGAGAAGTCACAGACATACACAGAGGGTGCATCAATGATGTCTGTGAAGAACAATTTAGAGAAGGAAGAAGGAAATTTTATTTTGTGGAAAGTTGGCTTTGTAGCACTGATATTTATACTTAACTAAAATAAAAGCAACCTACAAAAAGTTTGACTCATTACAGCTTCAAACCTAAATATAAGAAACACAGCCAAAGTGTTACTTGATGATACTATTTAACAGAAAAGAGGAAACCAAGAGAATTAAAAAGAAGGGTGTTACTGAAATACTCACTTTGAACTTCATATTGGTTGTACTCCACTGTCTTCAGCAGAGGGTGAGAGAAACAGTGCCACGGTAGCTGTTTTCTAACTTGAGGCAGCACGTAATGGGTTACAAAACCCACGAAGCCAACCAGTGCATACAACACATACTTGAGAGCAGGCTAAAAGAATATGGTGGAGAAAATAAAAAGTGATTTTGAGACCCACAGGAGAACTTCCCATTTGTCAGTTCAACTTTCCATTTGATAATGAAGAACAGCAAAGTCAATTTTAGAATCTAAGATTTAAACATTTGTCTACAGTTAATATTTTTATATCATGTAGTTTTTCCAATTAAGTCAGCTATGAAAGTCAGTGGCTGTTTATGTATTACAAATATTTTAAATGTGTTCATTACTTTCTTTGGCATCACACTATCATATAAAGAGAGGAAGGCCTGGAGTGTACTGCTCGCTATTCTAAGAATGGTCTATGTGACTTGCAGAACATGGATTGATTACATTGTTTTAATTAGCAGAGATGACGGACACGAGCTAAATAAAACTGTAAGTCTGAGTAACGAGCAGACTAGGATGAAAAAAAAGAACCTTTTTTGTGACTTCACGTGGTGCATCATTAGAAAACAGTTGTTATGTATGACTAAATTCACAAAAGAGGAAATCAAGTACATCACCTAAATGTTCAAACTGAAGTCACATATTTAGAAACTCTAGAACCTCTTGGACATGAAGAGCCCTCCATCTGAGCCCTGAAACCCACTAGACCTGACTCGGCTTGTGGTGTTCAAGAATGAGTAGTTCAAATTGGAAGAAAAGAAAAACAGACCAAAATGTTAAATAAAATTAAATAATATAACCTTTGCTTCTGGCCAAACGGAGTAATAGAGATTTACTCTCCCACATGACACAACCAAAACAGAATAAAATATATGAACCAAATGGTCTGCAATACACTAGACCTAAGGAAATAAACAGTAAACCCGCAGAGAAAGGAAAGAGATGAGTCAGTGTCAGGGTTGCCCCAGTTTATTGCCTTGAGGGAGTTTCCTGGTTGCAGTGCAGGGAGGGAACCCACACAAAGCCTGGTACCTGAAATGACAGAATGAAATTGGGAGCCTGGAGAGACTAAGACAGCTAGAGGTCACCACAACAGAGTGCGCACAAGAGAGAAAAATGTGAACATCTGCAGAGGTCCCCTTGCGTATTCAGTGGAATGAGCACAAGTGTGTGAGGAAACTCCATGAGAGCAGGGAAAGAATCAGAGGAAAGGGCTAGAGAGAACAGCACCCAGCACTCACACAGGGCCAGGAACTGCCTGTTCCCACAGCCAGACTGGAAAAGCTCTGGGTCCACAGGACACTGGGCAGAGAGTCAAAGGGGTGCTGCCTCGGGGAGAGGGAGATTAGCTCTACACTAAAACCTACACTGGTTTCACTTAACAAATCTTAACATATTGCGGACGGATCGCAGGAATTCTCGCTTCATATTACACAGTATTTTACAAAGTATCATACTTTAAAAAGATATTAGCTTGTAAGAACATGTAATAAATGACTTCAAAATGCAATGAGTTTTTAATTTTAAAGTGTGCCTTTAACATTTATGTAAAACATTTTTATACTTGTTCAATACAAACTTATCTGGCCACTGGGTAAAGCTAGCAATGTGTTAAAAGTAAGGGCTGAAAGGATCAAACTGTTAATAAGTAACTTAACTGCCGAAAAACAAAATTCAAGAAAAGTTCTAGAATATAAAAATATACAATACCAACAAGGTAAATTTTATAAAGCTTGGCATCCAATAAAAAATTACCAAACATGCAAAGAATCAGAAAACTATGGCCCATGAAGGGAAAAAAATTAATTACAGGCAGTCCTCGGGTTACGTCAGCCTCGACATACGTCATTTTGTGGTTACATCGCCATCTCCCATTTACAGTATTTATAAAAAAAAAAAAAAGTCCGTCATTTTGACATATGTACATATGTGCTTTATGTTTTTTATTATT
>NW_005357962.1:397599-407916 GCF_000412655.1 Myotis brandtii | reverse complement strand
GCCCTCACCCCATGGGGGTGTGGCCAGCCTGGGTGAGGGGCTGAGGGCTGTTTTCAGGCTGGCCACACCCCCTTCAGGGTAGGAGTCCCCGCTGGCGTGCCTGGCTAGCCTGGGTGAGAGGATGATGGCTGTTTGCAGGCTGGTCAAGCCCCCCAGTCGGGGCCCTCACCCCATGGGGGGGTGGCCAGCCTGGGTGAGGGGCTGAGGGCTGTTTTCAGGCTGGTCAAGCCCCCCAGTCGGGGCCCTCACCCCATGGGGGGGTGGCCAGCCTGGGTGAGGGGCTGAGGGCTGGTTTCAGGCTGGCCACAGCCCCTTCAGGGTGGGGGTCCCCACTGGGGTGCCTGGCCAGCCTGGATGAGAGGCTGATGGCTGTTTGCAGGCTGGTCAAGCCCCCCAGTCGGGGCCCTCACCCCATGGGGGGGTGGCCAGCCTGGGTGAGGGGCTGAGGGCTGGTTTCAGGCTGGCCACAGCCCCTTCAGGGTGGGGGTCCCCACTGGGGTGCCTGGCCAGCCTGGATGAGAGGCTGATGGCTGTTTGCAGACTGGTCAAGCCCCCCAGTGGGGGCCCTCATCCCATGGGGGTGTGGCCAGCCTGGGGGAGGGGCTGAGGGCCGTTTTCAGGCTGGCCACACCCCCCAGGGACCCAGCCCCCCAATCCCTCCTTGAGCAGAGCTTGGCTTTCTCCATCGCCAGGGTCAACCCAAGCCTCCTGCTCACTCCAGCTCTGTGGCCTTTTACTAGTGTAGATCACAAGTAAAGGTCAGGAATTGTTAACTTTCTTCTTTTTTTCAATCTTTTCCGATGTGAGGGGCAGAATTTGAGGCACAGTTTTTCTACAGTGTTTGGCTGAAGTAGAATTTATTATTAAAAACATTTTCTCTAGTTAAGCTGCTGATTTCTTGGCCGTTTGGCTAGAGAGAACAGGCTTTTGCTGTAGTTATTTTTTTTTTTTTTAGCTTTTTCCCTTTATTGATTAAGATATTAAAAATGTGTCTTTATCCCCCCCAATGTCAGGAATTATTAACTTTCTTTTAAATTTTTTTTTACTGTTTCACCTCATTATTGCTGTGTATGTGCTCCATGTGAGTGACGTAGGTGCTTATGTAGGTGGGTTCCGACTTACGGCAAAAATCGCGTGGCGTGGCACCATAGGAACACATCTCTGACGTAACCCGAGGACCTACTGTAATCAAAACCAACCCACAAGTGACAGAAGTTAGATTAGGATAAAAGGACATTAAGAGAGTAAGAACTGAATTCCCTATGTTCAAAAGATTAAGTAGAGGCATGGGAAGAAAAAAGAAAAAGACTTAAATGTAAGATGAAAATTATAAATTCTGAGATGAAAAATACACCAGATGGGATTAATCTGTATTCAAAATAAATACACACACAAAAAAGGACTAGAGCATCAGTGACCCATGGGACTTCACGAGGCCTAAGATGAAGTCATGAGATAGGGGTGGATGGCGGAAGGCGGGGGCAGTTAGTCAACAGAGCAGAGAGAGGAGGACAGAAAAAACATTGGAAGTAACAGGCCAAAATTTTTCAAATTTGATGACAACTGACCACAGAGTCAATGTAACCCCAGTGAAGAAAACTATGTGAAACTACACCAAAAGCTAATTGACACCACGAGGAACCAGGGATCTGCACAAAAGAATGAAGAGCACTGAGAACAGGAGTGTATGGCTTACATATTAGCAGGAACAAAATCTGAGGAGCTGCACCCACACCTAGACCAGAGATAGATGATGAGGTTCTAGACTTCCAGCTGTACTGGAAGAAGACTTTGGGGAATTCATATATATCTATATTTATGAAAAAACATAATCGTATCAGGAATGAACCCAAACAAAGTTATTTTCTCCCAACCAAAAGAGCTAAATGATTCCTTACCTGCAATACTGTAAACACTGTGCTTACATGAATAGCGAAATACAGCACACCAATTACAATGCATACGACTAGGTCAGATTGTAAACGTTCACTCTGTGAAACAAAACAGAATTGTCAAAAACAAATTAAAGTATTTCCTTCATTCCCAACTGGCAAACTGTTTAGGAAACAATTTTTCACTAATCCTATTTTTTTTTTAGCACTTCTAGCTATTTCTTAGCCACAAATCTTAATTTCTTCCTATTTTGGTTTGACATTGCAATACCAAGGAAATTAAACTTACTCACCACACTATACAACATATCATGTCGTTTATAATGAAGCTGTGTATTACTTTCCCCCAATGGCTGTAAGTTTTATGGGAAAAGGAAATGAGATACTTAAATTACTGTATCATTTATAGGGCATATCCTTTTGGATAACAAAGTTATATTTTCATTAATCTTTTAAAATGTTGAAATCATGCACATGTCCTATTTTACTTACTGGATTTTGGTTCTTTTAGTGGTTATAGCAAAAACCAGAAACCTCTTGATAGCTCTGGTTGTTGACTAATGCATAGGTTTACACTTTGAAGCAGATTCAGAAGTATTCTACATTACATTTAATGGTAAGTATCCTTTGCTAACATGGAAACTAAAGTCAGAAAAAAATTGCTTAAATTATATCTTGAGGCAGTTTTTTTTTTTTTTTAAAGGAGGCAATTTATCTTTAATTTTTTTTTTTATTGATTTTTTACAGAGAGAAGGGAGAGAGGCAGAGAGTTAGAAACATCAATCAGCCGCCTCCTGCACATCTCCTACGGGGGATGTGCCCGCAACCAAGGTATATGCCCTTGACCGGAATCGAACCTGGGACCTTTCAGTCCGCAGGCCGACGCTCTATCCACTGAGCCAAACCGGTTTCGGCTTGAGGCAGTTTTTTATTTCTGAAGTTCCCTAAAGAATATGTGAATAGCTCAAGTTCGCTGAAGGCAAACATTGTGTTTAATTCAAGACCTATATAAAGTCAGTCACAGCCCTAGCTGGTTTGGCTCAGTGGATAGAGTGTCAGCCTGTGAACTGAAGGGTCCCAGGTTCAATTCTGGTCAAGGGCACATGCCTGGGTTGTGGGCTCGATCCCCAGTGTGGGGCATGCAGGAGGCAGCCAATCAATGATTCTCTCTCATTGTATATTTAATAAATAAATAAATTATTTAAAGTCACAAATGAAAAAAATCTAAAATAACTTAGAAAAAGAATTTTATGTTTTGTTCCAGAAGGCAGATATGAATCTATAGATTTCATTTTTCAAATAAACACTAAAAGAATGCAGGCAACATTATAAATTAGAAAAAAATTTTAATTACTATATTTACTTATGTATATAATGTCGAGGTTATTGTTCTCTCCTTCAACCAGGAAAATAAACACACACACTTTTCAGACTGCCCTTGAGAAATAAAACACACTAACAGACTAGCAAATGATTTACAAGAACACAGTTTTTATCAATACGATTGACAACAAACTCTAATTTATGTTAACATTCATCTTTCAAATGCCAGTTTAAACTGAACAGGATTAAGAATCCTATAAACAATGAAATGACTTAATTTCACCTGATCTAAAAATAAATGTTTGGCATGCTGTTCTATGTAGAAACCAAGTTTGAGGAATGAGCATTTCTTACATGTTAAAACTGTAATAAAAGCAATCAAAAATGTATAACTAATACATATAGCTATACATTTTACCCCAATTATTAAAGGCCTTCAAAAAGTGTTCATTATATAATATGATGAACTCTCTAAAATTCAAGTATTTTAAGTGCTTTTAAAAAGTTTAAACTTACAATGGAGTTTCTAAGTTTTTCAGGCAGTGGATCTTTTACTTCAGACAGAGGGTCTTCTGGATTTTTCTCTTCTGTTTTTGGGAAAATCTTAGATTGCATCAAAGAGCTTTATATTTAAAAAAGAGAGAGAGAAAATAATTAATATAAAAATACATATATAACCTGAAAACCAGTACTTCCAGCGGCAAATAAAGTTCAAGATAAAAAACCAAGTGATCCAAGTATACTTAATCATTAGCAAATGATATATTCTAAAAAAAATTTAACATGCCATAACTAATCAGAAATGCCCATTTATTTAAATTTCTTCAATTCAATAAAAACTGATTTCACTTACAAAAGTACAGATGGATCACTGCTTTGTCGGCTGAGATGATAGGATATTGCCACTAACAAACCACAGAAAACAGAGAAAAGTACTGGAATATGCTGGCCATCCCAAGAATCCTGTTGGGGGGGTGGGGGGAAGGGAGAAAATATGACAGAATAATATACTTCTAATTTACAATACATCATATAATCCTGTATGTCAGTATTTTAGAGAAAGGTAACTAAATTCAACAAAAACTTTTAAACTATATTATTAATTTCATTTTATTCCCAATAAATGTAGACTTATTACTTTCAGATGAGCTAGAATCTAGCTGCTAGATTATCTTCAGATTTCTTTTGGTACTAAAGCTCTATTTATACACCAGGAATGATACATTTGCTTCTGACGCATGCTGCTGTCAATCTCTTTCAGATTTAAAGTAAAATTAAGCTTACAGTAAACTATGTTCTCATTTTGAAGAACAAAATAACTTGCTGTAGTAAACTTTTGATTATAATAGCAACAGAGTAGGAAAAGGCAACACATGAAATCACATTAGGCAACGAAAACATTAACATTTGCTGTGCTGCTTTCTTGATGCCTTTGTTCCTATGATATGCTTTACATATTCCAAAGTACTGAGCAGGCATTCAGTGTTGAACAAATAAACTGCATATGCTCAGAAATAAGTAACACAAAGGCTAGCTTTTAAGGGCCAACCAAACATGTGGAAGTGATATGTCTGCTCTGCTCACTGCAATCTCTGGATTCCACTAGCATGGTACGTGGCATAGAGTAGATAATACTAATTTTTTTAAAAAAAAGCACAAAGGAAACATCCTTTTTTGGCATACTGCCTACCTTTTAAAAAAAACAGAAGAAAGAAAATGTTACACACACACACACACAAAATGGAATATTATTCCGCCTTAAACTGCCTTTTTAACTGCAACTTCCAAATAATGACCCACTTAACAAAGCATGACTCAAAACAGATTTAAAACCTCTGTACTAGGAGACTTTACAGGTGCTCTTAGGAGAAGCGTGGATTTGGATCAACTGTCATTTGCAACAACATGGATGAAACTGGAGGGCATTGAGCCAGAGAGAGAAAGACAAATAGTACTGTATAGTATCATTTATATGTGGAATCTTTAAAAAAAAAGTTGAACTCATAGAAACAGAGAATAGAAAAGTGGTTTCCAGGGACTGGGAGATGGGGGAAATAGGGAGAGGTTAGTAAAAGAGTACAAACGTTGTTAGTTATAAGATGAATAAGGTCTAAGGATCTAATACAGAATATGATGACTATAATTGATAACACTGTATTACATAACAGAAATTTGCTAAGCGAGTAGAACTTAAATGTTATCACACAAAAAAAGGTAGATATGTGAGGTGATGGCTGAATTAAATGGATGAGGGAAATCTTTTCATAATATATACACATATAAAATCATCATGTTGTACACTTTAAATACCTTACAATTTTATTTATCAACTAGAGTCCCGGTGCACAAAATCTGTGCACAGTTGGAGCCCCTAGGCCTGGCCGGTGATCAGGGTCTACTGGGGCCATCTTGCCCAGTCCTGATTGGGACCGGGCCAGCCAGAGTCTGCAGCTGCCAGCCAGGGCCTGCTGGCTGCCAGACGGGGCCTGCCAGATGCGGGGAGGGACCGGAGGAGGTTGGCTGTGGGAGCACACTGACCACAAGGGGGCAGCCCCTGTGTTGAGTGTGTCATAGTGACTGGTTGACCCGTCATTCCAGTCATTCTGGTCGTTTGGTCATAACAGTCACTTAGGCTTTTATATACAGTGGGGCCTTGACTTACGAGTGTCCCAACTAACGAGTTTTTTGAGATACCAGCTGTCTCTCGGCCGATTTTTTTGCATTGAGTTGATAGAGTAATTTGAATTAACGAGCTCCTTAACGAGCTCGGTCTCGGAACGAATTAAACTCGTAAGTCAAGGCCCCACTGTATATAGATTATACTTCAATAAAGCTTGAAAACAAATAAATAGTATCTCTTGGAAATCATTCCATATTAGCATACAACAATCTGTTTTATTCTTTTTTATGATTGTATAGTATTCCATTGTATGGCTATACTATATTTAACCATTCACAAATAACAAATATTAGTTATTTCCAACTTTTTGCTGTTACAAACACTGCTCTAATAAAATCCTTGCACATAATCTTTGTTCATGTATATAACTAAATCTGCAGATTAGTTTTATTATAATGGGTGACATATAACACTAAAATAGTCTAATGCAAAAGCCATCTGTAAGAAAGAAGGCAAAAACTTATCCTCCTACCTACCTGAGGACACAGTGTTCTTAGCTGGCAATTTTACAACTGCTGCTCTTCTGCTAAACAAACAGGGTTTTGTAAACTAGGCATAAAAAAACTTACACTTTTTAACTGCAACTGCCAAATAATGACTAACTTAACAAAATATGACTCAAAACAGATCTAAAACCTCTGTACTAGGAATCTTTACAGGTGCACATGGAAGAAGTGTGGATTCGGATCAAGTGTCTCCAGTTCCTTCCTTTAGCTCCATCAAATATCGCCCTCCCTACTTGACTATTCCCCTTTCCCTTTTAAATGCAATTAAGTTTCAGATCTTTTTAAAAATCAAAAACCAGAAAACAACCCCTAGCATATGCACAAGTTTCCCAACTATAGTCTACAAAGAGTAGAATACATCTGCTTAATATCCATTCATACCTAAATTTATATTAATCTAGCTTCTTCAGCCAAATGACCACTATTCTATTTACTGGCAAGTTCAATAAATCTCCAATGCTCAAAATTGGCATTTCCCAGGGATCTATCCTCACCCATTTTCTCTTGTCAGTCCATATCAGTAGTCTTTTTCTTACTCTTGATTTAATTGTGTTGATGAATTCCAAATCTACTAATCACTACCTCAAACCCCTCTACATATAACTTTCTACTATGTATCTCTGGATACCCCCTAAATGTCAACAAATAAACGTGTCCAAATTTAAACCACCACCTTCCTCACTAAATGCCAAGGTTTCTAATTTTGTGCATTAAGTATCACTACCTAACTGGCTGTGTAAGCCAGACCCTACACAAAAGTCATTGGGAACCTATTCTGGTTCTTCTTATCCAGAGTCCCCAATCACTATCAATTAAGTCCCTCATAATTTCAAGATTGCAACACAAGGGTCCCCCTACTGCTGATCCTTCCTGCTTCTATTTCCATCTCCTTCACACTGGGGACTAAGTAATCTTCCTAAAATACAATGTTGATCATTTCCTTGCCATACCTCAAAAATGTTGATGGTCTTCCATTTCCACCCCAACACGTTTAGGATAAGAGATATTTCACAAGCTAACCATTCCCTTACCTTTCCAGCCTGACTGAAGGCCATCTTTCCTCACGTTCCCAAACCTCAAGCAAGTCCAAATTACTCAGTTTCCTATACACAACACACTTTCTCTCCAACTCCATGGCTCTTCATCCTTCGTTTCAATTAACTCATTTCTATTTGTCCTTCAAATTTTGGTTAAAAAGCACCCTTGGAAAAGTATCTTTAATCCCTTTAGGCTGAATAAGGCAATAATCACTATGCCCATAAGACTCTGTTTTCATAGCCTTCATCACCCTCTAATGAGAGTGTTTGTTGACTTTTTAATCACAGCAACATATAAGCCACTCATAAGCAGGAAATGGTGTTTGGCATAGCACTGGGTACGCATTAAGCATTCCATAAATCAGGGGTGGGGAACCTTTTTTTGCCAAGGGCCACCATATGGATATTTATAACATCATTTGCGGGCCATACAAAATTATCAACTTAAAAATAAACCTGCTAAACATTTCATTAACTCACCCCTAATGCCTTGGCAGGGCCAGAACAAATGATTTCACAGGCCTTATACAGCCCGTGGGCCAGATGTTCTCCACCCCTGCCATAAAGGATACTGAAGAAAAGAAGCAAGGAAAAATGCTGTGAGTCACTTTTCACAGTCCTTTCAACGCTATTATTCTCTGATTGTCTTGCACTAATCATAAAAAAATAATAATAATACCACGGCTTAAGGGTGGTTTATTAGAAATTTAAATTTTTTAATTTACAATTTGGTGAAAATCTTTTAAAAATGGAGCTAATAAGGCTCATCCAGATCCTTCTAAACCAATAATAACAATAAATTTCAGTGCATTAATTTGCTAGAATGTATCTTAAATTGCAGTCTTTGACCCTGTTCTCCTAAGTTTTACGAAGTCTTAATATGAACGGTAGTTGCATATATCCTTAACTAGAAATCTAAAATTAACTTCATATTCTGTTATTACCATGTCCACCTCTATCTCAGATTAGTCTACGTTTGAATAATCTGTTTCTAATAATAACCTCTAATTATTGCATAGAAAAGGATTTTCTTTTAATAAGGGTTAATTATGAAATGGATTTCTAAGTAAATGAGAGTAATGTTCAAAATGATCATGGAAATTCATGCTAAAGTGCACTGGGGAAAAAAATCATTAATCCACTGAAAACATTCTTAATATAGAAAAATAACCTTAAAGACAAAACACACTTACAACATATTTCTTACCTTTAAAGCGCCATAACACAACCCATACAGTAGGGCCACTGCCACAATGCTACAGATGAAACTGTAGAGTGCTGCAAGCAGGCTGGTAGTGGCTAGATAGGAAAAGGGGGGGGGGTTGGGGGGATAGAGAGAGAATATTAATGTTTTCTAAACATTTATGGGGGAAAAAACAAATCTGAAAAGGACACTGAAAAGTATTTAAAATGGTATATTGATTATAATTAAATGATTTATTTGATTTTTAAAAATTCAGTTACTTCATCCTTTCAAAGGATTTTGAAATAAATATTTACTATCCACAATTTTTTATATAAAATATATTCACCTTGGAAGTAATGAACACTTATACATAGCAAAAACATTTGTGCTTCAAGAATGTATCTTATTGTATTTACAAAAGTATGGGGAAATTAAGCTTGCTGAGGCCTGAGAAGGAATTGGAGATATATTAAGTATTCACTGAAAGATACTAGTCTATGTAAATAGAACCTGTGTACCCAGAGAAGTAAACTGTATTCCCATGTGTTTGTTAATTCTCACAAAAAAAGAACAGATCTGACTACTAATAATAACAACAAAAGATCCAATGGGATTATAAGTTTTAAGAAAAAGGTGATGGCTAAGATAGCTAGCCTTTATTTTTAACATATGGATAACAAATTTTCTTTAATGGTAATTTTATATGGTTACAGGAAAAATTTTCCTTAGGAGATAATTAACAAGTAGTACCTTGCACAAATCTTTAAATCACATTATGACAAAGCCCACTGTTATAAATGATCTACACTAAACCCTCGCCACCATATTTAGATTAATATAGCACCTATAGCAGTGCCTAACTACTAAAACTGTCTTCTACCCATTAAGCTATGCTGAAGACCAGCGCAGTCTTAATTCACGCCTCTTTCAAAAATTTTTCATAACATTAAAAATGCTCTAAGATTCATAGCAACATAGAAAAGGCTTAGTTTCTATTTAAAATTTAAGTCATAATATCAGCAGTGATTATTTCAATGCATATATTTGGAAGATAAATGAGTGAAATGTAAAATATGAAGAGAAATGGACTATAAGCTACAGTAATTTATTTTCCTTCTGTATTATTTCTCTATTGCAAACATATTTTTGAACTTTAAATGGTATAAATCAAATAAGAGTATATTTTAACCACAGTGGTTGCCCACAGGGTTATTTTCAAATTATGCAAACCATCTCTATTCCAATGTAATACTGGTCTTACTTATTCTGGAAAATGAAGTACACATATAATAGGAAAATACATTTCTAAGTATGTCAGTTCATGTTCACACATTCTACTCTAAAAACAGAGGTACTTCTAAAAAGCTTATTTAGTAAAATGCTTTTACTAAAAGTATCCTGGTTTTGGTGTTCCCATTTTAAAGATAAAACAACGCACTAAAACCAAATACACAGACACACCAAATGCATATACCAATTCAAAATCCAAATACAATGCCATGTATCAGAGCATAATTTGGGATAGATGACCTTTCATAAATATTTCATAAGTCTACACAGGTTCCATGTAAACGCACTATAACTTACAAATCAATTCCATTATTCCCATATCTTTCACTAAAGTATCAGACTTCATTGCCCTTTCCTATATATAAATTAACTAGAGGCCCGGTGCACAAAAATTTGTGCACTG
>NW_005357962.1:349076-396460 GCF_000412655.1 Myotis brandtii | reverse complement strand
TGGCTGAAAGCAGGTTTCTGGGGTTTGTTTAGCTTCTATAATTGCAACATTGTTTCTTAGAGTGCAGCTCAGAGGCCGGCAGCGGCAGGCGGGGAACCTTGGCTTCCTCCATCACTGGAGCAAGCAAGCCTCCTGTTCACTTCAGCTGCCTGGCTGCCGGCCGCCATCTTGGTTGGCGGTTAATTTGCATATTGCCCTGATTAGCCAATGGGAAGGGAAGCGAAGTTACGGTTAATTACCATGTTTGTCTATTATTAGATAGGATTCCTGCTCAGTCTTCAATTATTTTTTTTTAAATATATTTTATTGATTTTTTTACAGAGAGGAATAGAGAGTTAGAAACATCGATGAGAGAGAAACACCGATCAGCTGCCTCCTGCACACCCCCTACTGGGGATGTGCCCGCAACCAAGGTACATGCCCTTGACCGGAATCGAACCTGGGACCCTTCAGTCCGCAGGCTGACGCTCTATCCACTGAGCCAAACCAGTGAGGGCAAGTCTTCAATTATTAAATAAATATATTTTTCTTTCTAATTTCAATTCTAAAATGAAAATTTTAAAAGCAATTTTATTTTCAGTTTATTACTTAATGATCTGTAAAAGGAATATGGTAAACTATAATTTTTTGAGAAAGTACTCACCATTACCACCAAAGATATGAATATCCAATTGTTCACAAAGGTACATTACAAATGTATTCACCTGAGGCAGGAGACCAACGAAAAATACTATTGGGAAACAGAGTGTAAACACTATAGAAGGAAAGAAAAGCATATTAAAAATAGTATACCTCATCTATCGTTTTGTTCATTTAAGATCAGAAAATGATAAAAAGAAATCCCAAATTAACTTAACTACAAAGCAAATTTTAAAAGATATCACTCTACATTATTTCTCTCTACATTAACTGCTTGGGTATTCAAAATAATCTTTTCAATTATAACAGCTTTTAAAATTGTTTCAATCATTTTCACACAATAGAAACCTAAGGCACAGAATCCAAAGGAAGCCTTTCATCATCTCTTCTAAGAATAGAATAATTACTATATTTGTTCATCATTAGCTTTTCTTCATCCATAATACTCCTATAGTTCTGTTCCTCACTGAGAGGATTACACTATACAACAAAACAAGCCTATTAAAACTACGTTTAGCCATGCTTGAGTGGCTCAGTGGTTGAGTGACAACCTATGAACCAGGAGGTGACAGTTAAATTCCAGGTCAGGGCACATGTGTGGGCTCAATCCCCAGTGGGGAGTGGGCAGGAAGCAGCCAGTCAATGATTCTCTCTCATCATTGATGTTTCTATTTCTCTCTCTCCCTCTCTGAAATAAATAAAAATATACATTTAAAAAAACAAACAAACAACTACTTTCATCTATGCAACTGACCTATTTATCAGTGAACTGTGTACAAATAAATTAATGTTAAGATCTGAGATATTTTAAAAATGACTCACCTATAACTAAATCCCTGGCTGATATAAGCACCAGTGGATTGGTAAAAGTTATTCCATATAATTTGAACTTGGTTGTAGTAAGGTTTCTGCTTCCATAATCCAAGAGCCAAATAAGACCACAACATAAACAGAAATAAACTGGTCTACTGTAGGCAATGATACGATTATGACCCTGAAAATGGTATTAAAAAACAAGTTAGTTTAGATAATTTTAAGAGTCACAACTGACTACTGAGATTTTTTTATGGCTTCTATTCTAAGGGTAGAAGTTTGCATATGGAAACTGTCGCAAAAGGGAATTACAAATATGGAAAGGAGGAAGAACTAAATAAACCCTGTGACACTGGATTCAATTACAGTTATCAGTATAAGCTCATAATTTTTAATATGTATATAAACAGATATAAGAATAGGTGTGTGTGTGTTGGTGTGTATAAAGTTGACCCTTGAATTGTTAGGGGCACCAATACTGCCCCCTAACAGTTGAAAATCTGCATATAACTTTTTACTGCTCAAAAACTTTAACTACTAATAGCCTACCTATATTGACTGGAAGCCTAACCAATAACATAAATAGTTGCCTGACATATATTATGTATGTTATATGTATTATATACTGTATTCTTATAATAAAATAAGTTAGAGAAAAGAAAATGTTATTTAAAAAATCATTAGGAATAAAAAATACATTTACAGTATTTATTGAAAACAATCTATGTATAAGTGGACCCATGCAGTTCAAACCGGTATTGTTCAAGGGCCAACTGTATATATGTATGTATGTACATATGTATATACATACATATTATTTCCCAGCTTTAGCCAATGAGAGGGCCTAGAAGCAACAACATTCTAGTAATATAGATTACTGCCAGCCAGATCTCAGTTTATAAATACCATTACTCAGTAAAAAGAACCAGTGCTCCATGGAGAAAAGGCTGGTTTCAGACTAGAGTAGAGAAAGTATAATGTGAGCTTGGAACATATTGTTAGGCAAAAAAAAGGAAGGAAGTACTTAAAGATTGATAAGGATATGTCAAAAGTATACAGAAGGCAGCTTGATAGACTCCCAAATGACCAAATCAGAAATAATTTGAACATCAAAATAAATAATGATAGTGACATCATATAGTTGATTGAATAAGAATCTATAAATATGCACCAATACAAAAAATAAAGACAAGGGAAAGTTATTCCTTACTTACTGTGATGGTTCAGGCAAGAAACATCAACAGATATTAAAAACAAGTCTGAGGGGCAACTGGACATATATAATCTCAAAGTATCTCTCTAAGGATATTTATTAACTACAACAGAAAAATAGTAACATTTGAGTAGTGGTTCTCAAGGGAGTGGGAGGGGATTTGGACCCCCAGGGGATATCGGCAATGTTGGTTGTCACAATTGGGGTGGGGGTACTATTGACATCTAGTGGGCAGAGATCAGAGATAAAGCTAAGTATCCTATAATGCACAGGACAGCACCCTCATCTACAACAAAAATTATCCAGGCCAAAATGTTAGTATTGCAGAGGTTAAAAACCCTGCAGGCACTAACTATCCTTAGCCAAAAGATGAAAATTAACACCACCAAGAAAAGGTTAAATCGACATCATGTGCTTCCTGAAGTGATACACTGAGAACATGACTGTTGAGTGTTCCTATCAAAAGCACAGCCTATATCTAATCAAGAAGAAACATCAGACAAACTCAAACTGATGAATGGTCTACAAAATAACGGGCCTGTACCCATCACAAATGCCAATATCATGACAGACAAAGGAATTGCTGCAGATTAGAGCAGGCTAAAAAACCAAATGCGTAATCAGGGATTTTTTTATTGCCAACTGAAAAACAGGAAGCACCTGAGTAAGAATTGTGGCTTAGAAAATAGTATTGTATTAATATTAATGTCCCAATTTTGATAATTATATTTAATTAATGTAAAGAAATGCCTTTGTTTCTAGGAATTACACGCTGAGGTATTTAGAGTTATAGGGGCATCGTGTCTACGATTCTCTCTCAAACAGTTTAGAAACTGTGTGTGTGTGTGTGAGTGGATAGGGAGAGAGAGAAGAAAACAAGAAAGGGAATAACCAAATATGGTGAAATGTTTACACAGGGATCTGGGTGAATAGCATCAGGAATTCTTTGTACAATTTTTGCAAATTTTCCCTAAGTCTGAAATTATGTAAAAATAAAAACTTCAATATTTCCATATATCATTACACTTCAAAAGCATTCTTACGAAACAATAAGCAAGTAGTTGAAAGACTGTCATGTGCCTCTGTGTTTTGTTTTGCTCATCTCGTCTCAGTAAATGTTTCTGTATATGGGTAAAAGCACCTATATTCAAGAAAAAAGGCATCATCATAACTGTTCTTGGAGTCTAATTTTGAACTACTTTAAAGAGAATGCCCTTCAGTCTTTCTATTAAATAAATATTTCAGTGTGAGATCTAAAGCTGAATCATGCTTTAAAATAGTACTGGGGAGCTAATACTTATCTTAAGTCACAAAGTGAATAACAGTATTTTTAATCTCCTTTGTGTCTATGGGTCTAAACACCAGATCAATGTATTTCTTCTTCATTCTTGCTCCTAATGATTACTGAAGCAAAATAATGTAAAGTTTTTCCTACTTCAAAATTCTATTTTTCAATATTTACTCATGATTTATTGTTCAAAAGTTAGTAAATGCAGGTTATCAAATAATCATGATTTTATATGAACCATGTTTACCTAGTTGACAGGCTGTAAAAAATGAATTATTATGCTCATTTTCAATCAAGATTTAGAGTCCACAATTACAATGGCATTTTATTTCATGCTAATAAACCACCTTCATTTCTAGGAGTGTGTCAAAACTTAGATGAGAATATAGTAACATAAATCTTCATTCAATCTGACATATGACCCCCAAAAAGGTTTGATGCATGTTAAAGAACTATGAGTTACAGGCATATGAGAGTGACTTACATGTCTGGGGGAAGAAGAATCTGGCTGAACACTCTAAAAATGAAATAGAAAGAGAGATTATCCTACTGAAGTCCTGGTAATTTTACAAGCAACTTTCAAATGCCTGAAATAATTTCAGTAAATATTCCACAGGTAAGAAATGACCTACATTAATTGTGTTGAAACATTAACAGAAGATAAAACATCATTTCCAGGCAGTGGTGTCACTATCGTATTAAAAAACATCTAAAATCTTTGTAGACTCTTAAACTTATTTATTGTTAATGAACCATTTGCATCTAGTTAAACGTTTTGGAAATGGCACATGGTTGACAGATCCATCCTACTGCTTGCCTCATTACTACAAATAAGTATGTTATGGTAGAACGCTTCCTGTTTTTCTTAAATCTTAAGATTTTTCCATTACCGTTTACTTTCAATATTATTTTGTACTACTTTCAGATGTACAGCATAGTGGTTAATCATATACTTAGGTAGAATGTTCTCTTATGTAGCATTATACCTTTCCGGAAATGCACAGAACATGGGTTATCTTATAAAAAGAATTCTAGTTCTGCCCATAAATTCCACACTTACTAAACAATTCAATGGTATTTGTATTAAATACATTATCTGCATTTTCATATAAAAATCATCCAATAAGTTAGGCAATATCTTTGCAAGAGATTTTATCAACGTTCCATAAAAATGTCCAATAGGTTTTATTACTTCCCAAATCATGACTTTTCTTTCCAATAGCAAAACCAACAATTTCACTAAGATGGTCTATCACCACCCTACATTTCCAGATTGGACTATGCCTGCTGAGTTAGGCATGTGGCTCTTGGCAGGATATGAGATGAGGCATTCTTTCTTTTTTTTCTTAATATATATTTTTATTTATTTTAGAGAAGAAGGGAGAAGGAGAGAGAGACAGAAACATCACAGATGAGAGAGAATCAATGATCGGCTGCCTCCTGCATGCCCCACACTGGGGATCGAGCCTGCAACTTGGGCATGTGCCCTTGACCGGAATCCAACCTGGGGACCTCCCAGTCTGCAGAATGACTCTCTATCCACTGAGCCAAACCAGTCAGGGCTGAGGCATTCTTTCAATTCCAACATCTATCCTTTAAAGCTTCTGTTCAGCCTTTCTTATATCTTTTTATGACATTACTATTCTTCTAGTTAACTAATTTCAACAATCTGTCATATTTTACCTTTTCCATGTCTAACCATATTAACCTAAAAGCAGCAAACAAGATGAATGGGACAGGAAACATTGGAACCAGGGAATGAATTTAAATGGTTTAAGACAATAAAGGAATGAATTAAGGTGGTTAAAATGGAAAGCAAGAACAAAGGCCAGATAACATAAGATCACCACATTTAATCAAAGTAACCTGGAACGAGTAGAGGCTCTAAGATTTTGAGTACTACTGTCAAAAGCAAAGCAACTGGGAAAGGAAAATATTTATCAGAAGATGATGATGTGCTATTTTTAAATGTGCCAAATGCCTGTTAAATATATAGGACTAAAGCTTGTGAAAAAGATGAGGACTTTGAGATATAAAACTGGGCATAATTCCTATATAGGCATAACAAATAAAGTAATAAAACAGTATGACTTCACTGCAAGGAATTGCAAATTGGGAAGAGGGCCAAATAAAACCCTAGAGAATTCTCATAAATTAAGAAGTAGTCAAAAGAACAAAGAGGGGCTTCCAGTCAAGATGGCAGCATAGCCTGGCTGGTGTTGCTCAGTGGTTAAGCATCCACCTATGAACCAGGAGGTCACGGTTCAATTCCCAGTCAGGGCACATGCCCAAGTTGTGGGCTCTATCCTTGGTGGGCAGTGTGCAGGAGGCAGCTGATCACTGAGTCTCTCTCGTCACTGATGTTTCTGGCTCTCTCTCCCTCTCCCTTCCTCTCTAAAATCAATAAAAATATATTAAAATAAATAAAATAAAGTCACAAACAATAATGAAGAGAATGTAAAAATAGAAGACAGTATTCATAGATGTTAAGTGAATACTTATAGAGAATGAAGCCTAAGAAAAAGACATAAATTTGGCAATTTGAGATTACGTGCAACCACAAAGACTGTAATTTTAGTACTGCAATAAGGAAAAAAGTATGAATGGGCCCTGAAGAAATGAAGTAGTTGACATAGGCAGTTTATTCAGTCAGATGCCTATCAATAACATCTGGACAGCTGATGGTATAAACAGAACTAAGCAAATAGTTTTCAAGATGGGAGAGTGTTCTTCATGTTAGCATATATCAGGCAAATAACCAATACAAGCAAGAGTATTTACTGGTTATGAAAGAAAGGAAAGAAGACAGTCCATGTTAACAGTCCACAGATTTTGCATAGGAGGTAAAAAATTTGGTATATGATTCTCCCATTTTTTGAAAGCTTAAAATTGATCAATTTTGATATTATAGAGCCACTATTAAAACAACAGCAAAAGGATGCCAATCTTTTCTTTTCAATGTCCCAAAGGAACATACTAGTTTTGACATTATTGTTATCTATCAATGATGAATTTTAATAAACTTCACATACAGAATAAAAGACAAAATACAGAATTTGTTGATAAGTTTAAAAGAAATAAAATTTTTAAATGCAAATTCTTATTTGTAACAAATACCCAAATACTTTCTTTTAATACCAAAAATGGCTTTAAGGAAGCTTCATTTACATTTCATTAATTTTTAAAGTTCATATGTCCCTTTTGCTCCCTACTCAATCTGATGTAAACATCCAACAAAAATAAATTTAAAAAATTAATATCCTTACTATATAATTCAGTGAATAATATGAAACTTTCTCTCCCTTTTAACACAGTCAGAAAAGAAGAGAGATGCTGGTACCTTAAGTAGTGAGTATTGACAGCTGGCTATCACCAGGCAGAACTGGAAGACCCAGATATCTCTGAAGAAGCCTTGTATGAGAAGAATAGATCCCAAAAATGCTACAAGAATAGCAAGGATGACAGCTAACACATTTTCCAGAATCTCACGATTCCTGTAGATAGGAAAACTTATGAGTAAGTATATTATCAATATAAGAAATTAATCAGAGTGAAGAAAGTCACCAATATTAAATTCATAGTTTGTTTGCTGAGATTTTCTTTGGTACTGGGTTTGAGTAAGATTTTGGATCACACTGAAAAAGAAGCTAGTTTATGTGGAAAATGAAAACAAATTCTTATGTATAAATAAAGCATGCTATAATGAATTGTGGAGTATTTATTTTAATGCATAATATAGTTTTCATTTCTATTTTTAAAACTTCACTCTTCTTAACATCTTTTTCTGTCAAATTTGTTGCAAAATAACTAACCAACTTGGATGACAAATAAAAGAGCTATACAACAAAACAAGTTTGAAAAAAACAAAATCTCAAAACAGCTTCTAGAAAATTAAAAAGTTGTTCATTTGTGCCCGGCTGGCGTGGCTCGGTGGTTGAGCATCGACCTATGAACCAGGAGGTCACGGTTCGATTCCCGATGAGGGCATATGCCCAGGTTGTGGGTCCGATCTCCAGTAGGGGGCATGCAGGAGGCAGCCAATCCATGAGTCTCTCTCATCATTGATGTCTGTCTCTCTCTCTCTCTCTCTCCCTCTCTCTCTTCCTCTCCCATTCTCTCTGATATCAATAAAAATATATTTTTTAAAAAAGTTGTTCATTTCCTACACAAAGAAAGCAGAACACAAAACTATGTCCATAGGAAGATATGTCCTGTTATCTTAAAAAAGTACAGATATGGGTTAAAAAAGACAACGTATCAAAATGATACGACTAATAATGGTTCTCTCTGAATGAAAGGATTATGAATGGTCTCTGTCTTAAAATCTTTCTATATATTGTTCTATAATGCATAAAGAATTATTCTCATAACCATAAAAATGTTTGTATTAATTTGTTGTCAATGCCATATTTAGTCCTCAAATGTCCTAAAGTTAATATTTACAAAACATCCCTCTACTATTTCATGTTAGTTCTACAAAATTAAAACAAGTTCTACAGAATTTTCAAAATACAGTGGTATTTTCCTTGATCTCGTATGGCAGCTATGAAATTCCAGATTTGCTGAATCCAGTGTTCCTTGTCAATCCTGCTACTCCACATACCGTCTATATTGCTAGACACTGTACTTGTGCTCCCCTTTGGCTTTCTTAGTTTTAAATTTTGATAAGTCCAATTTATCAATTTGCTCTTTTACTAATCTTATTTTTGGTGTTACATATCAGAAATTTTGCCTAATCCAAGGTCACAAATATTTTCTCCTATGTTTTGTTGTTTCCAGAAATTTTTTTTGTTTTGGATTTTACATTTGGGCCTCTAAATATATTTGTTATTGATTTCAGAGAGGAAGGGAAAGGGAGAGAAAGATAGAAACATCAATGATAGGGCAACCTCCTGCATGCCCCCTACTGGTATCAAGCCCAAAACCTGGGTAATAGTATGTGCCCTGACCGGGAATTGAACTGTGATCTTCTGGTTCATAGGTTGACATTTAACCAATGAGCCACACTAGCCGGCCGGACCCTATGATCCACTTTGAATTAATTATTGTAATATGGTGAAAGGTAAGAATATGAGTTTGTTTTTTTGGGTTTTTTTTGCACATGGAAATCCAATAGTAATGGCATCCATTGTACTTTTTACCTCAGACATTTTAGTTTTCATCTCTATAAGTTTGCTATGGGTCTTTTTTTATATTTTTAATGTATCTACCTAACTTTTTTTAACATATGGAATACAATTTTAACAGTTTTAATGTCTTTGACTGCTGATTCTAATACCTGTGACAATTACAGGTTGGTTTCAATTGATATATTACTTCCCTCATAAATCATATTTTACCCCTTCCTTGCACAGTTGGTAATCTTTGGATGCAGACACAGTGAACCTTAACTTAGTGGGTGTGAGAACTGGATTTCTATAAATCTTCTTGAGCTTTGTTATGTTACTTGAAAACAGTTTGATCCTTTCAGGTCTCATCTTTTTGCCTTAGTATGTGGGTATGGAGTAGTGTTCACTCGAGGACTGATTATTCCCCACTTCTAGGGCAAGGCTTTCTTGAGTATGCTACACAATGAAATATGACTTGTGAGTTTCTTCCATCTGGCTGGTAGGAACAGGATTATTCCTGGCCCTGTTCTATTTCTTTCACATGGTTCTTTCCCTGGCCTCAGGTAGCTTCTTCACATACATTCACTTATCAGTACTCTGCTGAATAGTCAAGGAGACCCTACTGAATCTGAGGCCCTCTCTGTGAACAGTAATCCTTTCTCTGATATTCTGTCCTATGGACTCAGCTCCATCTCTAACTCAGGAAGTCTGCTAGACTCTATGGCTCACATAATTTGTTTCCCATCTCCCAGGAATCACTACCATTTGTTTTCTCATCTCCAATTTCTTGAAAACCATTGTTTCATGCATTTTGTCTGTTTTTCATTGTTTCAGGTAGGATGATAAAGCCAGTCCTTGTTACTTCATGTTGACTAGAAGTAGCATTTAGTCACCAAGTTAATAACAGACTAAATATTGATTACTATTAAGATTAGTGCTAAGAAATCGGAAACAAAAGTTTCCTCTTGTGCCTTTTATATTTAGGGTCATGTTATCTATAACCTGATAAATATTAACACTTCATTTTTTCTGAGTTTTATATATAGTTGAATGACTCTTATTGATGATTATGTGAATATTTCATATACACATATTAAAATCACCACAAAAAGGTTTCTAATAAATTCAAGAGAACCAATGTTTGGGAACCTTATTAATTTAAATTTTATCTTAAAGGACCAAAGTAGAAAACAATCTCCAACATGCTAACCAAGTAAAAACCTCAATGAGTTATTAGAGACATTTCAATTTAAAAATAAAATCTGCATACATCTTTAATATCACACTATATTCTCACCTATCAAACAAGGACAAAAGTGTGAGTCTGTCAAAGTTAATGCCAATCCATAGCTGGGGCAGGATCCAAAAGCGGTAATAGTGTTTAATCTTTTGGGCAGCATCTTCTGTTGGACCGTAAGTAGCTGCCAGGTCTGGGCTTAGATCAATGTCTTGTTGCTCCAACAAATCTGTATCGATGGTTAAGAGTCTATTCAATCGAATCTGTGGGAGAGAGAGCTAAAAGGAAGTCAGCGTTAAAAGGCTTAAAATATCTTTAATTAAGTCATCATTCAAGGGCTACTCAATTAGCTTAGAAATTATCTAAACTCCTTAATTTTCTATACTAGTCCACTCCTCATGGATATTTTATGACCATTAGAAACTTAATTAATAGGTCTTTTGGGAAGGTCTTATGAGGAAAAGTGTTTGAAACCTTAACATTTTGATTGTTTAGCTAGTAAATCCATTAAAATCATTTACAGTGAATTATGGGTGGCTTCCCTTCTCCCTGCTACATTCATGGCCTTTTCTCAGTAAGTTATGAACCTCACTGCCATGTGAAAGCTAAGGTCCTCTGCACTGGATTCAGTGCTTTCAATGCTCACTTACTACAGTCTTATCACTGCTGTTGTTTACAAGTCCCTCCTACACCCCGCCCCCTTTGGTTTTGGCAGGCTGCTCATCTAGGCTTTACAGGAAATTACATTACACTTCTTTCAGCTTTAACTCATTCAGACCAGTAAACAAGTTTCCCCTTCCTCTGAAAGAATCAAAGTTTACTGAATCTAGCACAGCACAAGCCAGCACTTTGCTATCTCAAAGCTCTCACACAGTTATCAGCAAAGAACACTAACCATTTCCCATTTTTCCTTTCCTATGGAACTTCCAAGAATACACTACAGCAAACACATAGGGAGTTTTTACTTTTCAACACATATCCTATATAATAAAGGCCTAATATGCTAAGTGTCCGGGTGTCTGGTCAGCCGCTCAACCAATCAAAGGGTAATATGCTAATGATATGCTAAGGCCATTCAACCGCTCGCTATGATGTGCACTGACTATCAAGGGGCAGATGCTCCGACCAGTAGGTTAGCTTGCTGCTGGAGTCCGGCCAATCAGGATTGAGTGAGACTGGCCAGACATGCCCTGGAGCCCTCCTGCGGTCCCTGTCCCTCCCCAGCTAGCCAACCTCCCACACCCCTCCCCAGCTCCAATCATGCACTGATGGGTCCCTTGGCCTGGCCTGCGCCCTCTCGCAATCCAGGACCCCTCGGGAGATGGCGGAGAGCCAGTTTCGGCCTGATCCCACAGGCCAGGCAGAGGGACCCCATTGGTGCATGAATTCCTGCACCGGGCCTCTAGTGTAGATATAATCAAGAAAACTTACTTTCTATATATAACACAGCCACTATCTCTAAACATTCACAAAGGCTTCCCCAAACACTTCATCTTATGCTCTATGCCAGGGTTTCTCAACCCTGACATTACAGGAATTGTGAGCCAGATCATTCTATAATGTGGGAGTTGGGCTGTCCACTATTGGATACTTAACAGCATCCCTGGCTTCTATCCACTATAGACCAGTAGCATTCCCCCTGCTGTGACAAGCAAAAGTGTTTCCAAACATTGCCAAATGTCCACTAGTTAAAAACCTTTGCTCTATGCTATCTTACACCTATGGTCTTAAAACCCTGTTCACAACTCTGCATCTTCAGGAAGCTGCCAATAATTAATCCCTTTGGCACTATATTTATCTACCTATACCTCTTATGTGTTATTTATAAGGATTACATCCATTTTGTCTTTCCCAACTTCAGTATACTAGTATACATTTTGATGGCAAAGGCAGTATTATCTTTTTACAATATCCTCACTGTATTTTATGTGGCACATTTTTTTTATGTGGCATATTTTTTATACAGTGATATCATCACTAAGCTTCCAAAACTATACATTGGTATAAAAATAACTGATAGTTAACCAATAAATAACTACCCCAAAATCATAATATTCAAAGTAAAATTTTAAAATGAAACCATAAAAAAATGGCAAAACCAGATTATGGCATTGGTGAGTAAAGTAATCTTTACAAGATACTCTCAAAAGCCTAATAATTGATTCATATATAGCTAATTAAACTTACTGATGTTCCATATTTGTTTAACAAAGGACTACTAAGAAGAGATGTACTATGGGACAGCAAAAGTATTTTGCCATATTTTTCAACAGAATTCCTTTTTCTGATTTGTGTAGCAACTTAATCTGAAAGTGCATTGTTTTATAAAAATAAAAGAAAACTTACCACGTCGTGTGGATAAAATCGAACTGAGGTAGAACTGGATACATGAGAATCGGTATCACTAAAATAAAATGAAAAAGACTTTAGGGAATAAAGAGCTTGACAGGTAACAGGAAAAAAACAAATCATTTAACAGTGTTTGATATTTACAGTGTCTTCACTTTTCTACATCAACTTCAAAATGCAAAATATCATTTTCCTAGAGTTGTGATTAAGAACATAGTCTCTGGGTCAAAGTATCTACATTCAAAATTCTTCACCAGGTGAATGAGATTTTGGACACATTACCCAACTTTTTTATACTTCAGTTTTCCTCATCAGTAACAGGATGATATAGTACCTTTATCACAAGGTTCTTGTCAAGAGTGTTTAAGAAAGCAACTAACATATTGCCTGGACTCATGATAAATTTAGCTATAATGGCCTAGAAACACAATTCAGTGTCCACAGGTCAAGCTTAGATTTAACTGTGAGACCTTACCACATTTATGGTGTAAGCAATTGTTTTTGTCTTGAATTAAACATAATTGTTTCCATTGCTCCATTCTCCTACTGTTTCGACTGCTACAAAATACCTAACACACCAACTTAATCATTTTTGACACGAATTCTGAAACTAAAGGAGCATAAAGGGTATGATTTTCTAAATGTTTTATCTTTTCAGCAGATAAGTGACTTTTCATCTACGTGATTATAGATCCTGTTGCTTTATATAAAACCTCAAAACTTAAAAAAAACTAGGTGAATTGCCCATAGATGTGTACATTTAAATAGGTGTGTCCATTATTAAATGGAAATCCTAATATAATAATCAAATGACCCTAGTGAAAACAGTGAATTAATTCATCAGTAATGTATTTCAAAGCAGCAACTTACATAGATGAATAAGATTAAAATTTTACAAAAAAAATTAACACATTCTAAGCTATAATTATGTCATATGATTAAGATTTCTAAGTTCTTATTTGCTTTTCTACCTTCATCATTATTTTATATAATTCCTTCCTAAGGGAAGATGAAAAAAGAAACTAAATGTAACATATGACCCATAATTTAAGAAATTCCGTCTTCTTTATAGCTAGTAAACACATTTTAAAACAAATGAAAACTGATCATTTAAGATATTTGACCAACCCCTTAAAGAAAGTGAAAAATTTTAATTATACACAAGAGAATGGATGGGTATGAACTTAGTTGTGTAAATATTTTTAATAAGCTTTTTTTACATCATATATTTACAATGAAATCTATAGTTAAATTTGCAACTGTGCAAACCACTGTCTCACTATAAAATCAACAGGAAATTTTTACTTTATTTTTAAAAACACAGGATAGCTTTTGTTTTAAGAATAATGGTTTCCTTTTCCCATAGCAACATATTCTATTTTAACTCTCTAGAGACAAATGCACTATGACAAATTATTTGAGCCAATATAAACAAATGTTTTCAAACAACATTTACATCTAAAGGCTTAAAAACTTTAAACACAGCAAATATATGCAAGTACACACACCCCCCTAAAATGATTTCACACATACCAGATATTGGATGCTCTTCTTGCTGCTGGTTCAAAATTCACAAGTGACATATCACAGCCACCAGTCTCATAAAGCGTAGAAGAGAATTTACCTAGCAAATAAGTGATTTTTAAAAAAAGAATAATCAGAATTTTTCCTTCAACAAACACTAAATTTTAAATGTTACAATTCAAGAAAATTTACTGTAACCGTTCCAAAATATTTTAAAAGAAGTGATTGGCAGGTAATTCAGCATGTGAACTGAGAAGAAATGTTAAACAGTGGTACATAAATGTCAACATACGTAATCAGGTATAGAAAGTAAGGGATTATATCAGCTTTGCAATACCAGTCTCCTCTTTCTCCTCCCAGAACATTCTGAAGTGATCATATGAATGAATTTATTGTTGTTTAAAAGTCACCTGACTACTTGAAAGTGGTGAGTGGCGATTGGGAAAGCTGCTTGTCTTAAGACAGCTCAAACTGCAAGACAACAAATTTGTGTGATTACCTTCAGAGTTCTGTTTGTTTGGTGTGTGTTTTTAGAAAAAGATGAAGATTGTCAAAATGGATATAAAGATAAAATATAATAATGTTGGTAATAAAATTACAGTATTTAATGAACATTACTAGTTGTATGGTTCTACAAGAACTCTGAAAAAATTTAAGAATACTACTTGTACAGACAAGTAGCACTTGTCTGATAAACTGATAAAAGGTTTAGAAAGTATGTTGGTTGTAAAGAAATAGCGGTTTAAAAAAACTTTCTTAAAATGAACTCTATAAGATAAAATTATTTCTGATAATGGAATTTTTAAAATCTGTACTGTCTGAAATTCATTCTCTTCGTTGACAATCTATGCTAGTCCATATCAATGGTGAGTTAGGGAGCATAAATATATGAATATAAATTTCCAGCAAGGCAATGAGAAGAGGTACACACTTCTAAAATCATGTAGGTCTAGTCCAGGCTGCTTTTAGAGTATTTACAAGGTTTTTGTTTTACTAGCTGGAATTACTGAGGTTATGAATATGAATAATATTAAAGGGCAATTTCACCTTCATGGCAGGGCTAAGAGATTTCTCTTCCATAACTACAATGAAAACAATATACAATATGGATTTTTATTTAAGTGGGATCCTTGAAAAATGACAATAAAAGGCCTCCATAATTTAAGAATCTGCAAAACATTTCAACAATTAATTCATTATTTAGGACTAGAATCAGAAAAAAGTACTTTATTTAATAGGATTATTTGAGCACTTTCTATGAATCAGACAAAACATCCAAGTATTTTATTATAGTGTTTTCTGTAATGGCATTTTTTTGTCAGGATAATATACTCCTGCAATAAGAAAACAAAGCATTCTGGGACATGCTCAGTTCATTTGCAGTTTTTTAAGAGGATTATTCAGCATGTGGATTATCTCAAACTGCTGTTAGTCATGAGTCATTCACTCTTAGCACCTCTAGCAGAAACCAGATTAATAAACTAATATGAAATGATACAAGCTGTCAATTTAGCTACTTCTTAAATGTATTACTGACAATTTTTTTAAAGTGGTTTGGTGTGTTGCAGAAATTGTTACTGAAGAAAAAAATAAAAATAAAATACTGGCTTAACTAAAATTTAAAAATTATTTTTAAACTGCAATTTTTTATGCTCTGCTCTTTCCTCACTCATCGTGAATAATCAAAGACTGGTTATGCTACTATAACTAACTTACATTAATAGAAAAAAATCTTATCAAAATAATAGATTGCATAAATACAGAAGAATTTTAAACCTATGTTAAATAAAATAACTAAATCAGAGTAACAAAGAGCTAGAGAGCTTGGCTTCTGTATCTGAAATCCAGTAAGAATGGATGCATAAATATTTTTATATCACATAATTTGTGTGTATTTTATAAATAAGTTAATCCTGTATCCAATAGCATTTAAATTATTAAAGTATAGTCTGGTACTTAAGTATTCCATGGAATTTCTAGTAATATAAGTCTTGTTTTTGGAATATTGGATAAATATTTATATGCAACTGAAGTCAATTAAATATATTATTCTTTGCTATTTTAAAATGGAAAAGTAAAAGAACATTATGTCACTATACAACTTGCTTTTACGTAAAGGTGTCTAATATAAAACTTTTACAGACATAGTTGCATTTTAAATAAATACAAACAAAAATAAAGCATGTCTCTCAAAAGCTTTATAGACAGAAAGAAAGCTGAACAATTGAGCAGTTCTATTACTATATAAATCTACAACTCTGAATGCTTCTATCAAACTATACGAGTAAAACTTAGAAATTTAAACAGAAACATAAAATATGTCTAAGAAACAATCAGCTTTAATTTTATCAAATGTGCACAACTTCAACAGTACTTTTTATTTTTTCCTAAGAAGCTTTTGTCTACCTACTAACTGTAAGAACATGTTAAGGTTTTTAAAAATATACATGACACATGTCAGAACAAACTAACATCCTATTAAGGCTTTCTGGTGTATTCCCAAGTTTACTCCACTAACAGAACAGATTTTATGTCCCTTATATCTTTGGGCTGGGAACCTGACAGCACTTCAGAAGTAACAAATTCTATTTAAAAGATAAGCAACTCAGAAAAAAAATTACACTTAAAAATATTTACCTTGGCTTCAGTGAAAGCTTAGTAACATTTTAATGTATTAATATGATAACTTAAAGGCATCTTCAAAAATAACCAGAACAGAAATAAGTATATATTGCTTTGGTTTATAAAGATGAAGAATATTTTAAATTTGTCCAAATCTTCTTAGAATGCATAACAATTTCACATATATCTCATTTTGAGATTAAAATCATGATCATAGTTAACCTTCAGATGCAAAGTAAAATGTGTCCTTATCAATAACCCTATCTTAACATTATTTTTTAATTTAAATATAATTTCTAATGATCATGAATTGGGAAGAAAGTAGAACATCAATGAAGTATATCTTCTTCACATGAATTATGATTATCAAGCAAGTCATATCATAATTCTACTCTCAGGTCATAATTAATTATATCTAATAAAATGGCTCTGTCACAATTTAAAAAAGAAATAAATCCATTTCTGACAAAACAAACAAGATGGAGGCTGGAATTTCTACCAAAGTTCAATTTATAAATGATGAACAGGAAGATGAGTGAAACTGGATACTGACTTAGGACACTTGAAGCATGTGCCTGAAGGAACAAATGGTGGAACAGACAAATTCAAATAAACACTGGCAAAAAACCTGATAAAAGACATGAGAAATGAATAGGATTCTCTAACTTGCCCTACAAATAAAATCCTCACCACATGACACAAAGTTAAATGCATCCAGACTGTAAGAGTAATGCTCACCCAAGAAACCCAACTATTTGTTTCTTGATGTCACTGATTTTACCGATGTATCCTGAAAGGAGGTGGGTGAACAGAAGGGCAAATCATCTGTTCAGTCTGCATCCTCCAAACCCAACCCTGACACATTGTCTTAGTTGAAAGTACTTTTCTAGTATCGCTCTTAGGGCAGACGGGGCTACAAGAGCAGAGAGACATACAAGAGAGGCAACTTTATAGTGTTTTTTAGAAGGTTGTTAAAGGACCACATACATCTATCTATATGACTAACTTATGTACTCTACAAAAAGAGCTTATTTCTGATGGTGATATGAAAGGCAGAGTGGTTAGGAGTGATCAGGCAGGCAGGCAGATGAGTGTGGTTAGGAGCCAGCGGTCCCATATTGCGAGAGGGACTGCCGGTTTAAGCCCGATCCCCCGAGGGGTCCCAGATTGGAGAGGGTGCAGGCTGGGCTGAGAGACAACCCCCCCCCCCCCCGCATGAATTTTGTGCACCAAGCCACTAGTATTATTATATTTTTTAGAGAAGGCCTTGGATAGTACTCCCCTTATTATCATGAGTGGTGATTATGAGTCTCTGAGGAAACATCTGTTTTCAACCAGATAGAAATTACTCATTTTATTGCTGCTTATTATAGGTTAATGGACTTGTTTCTCCCTAGACAAGAAGCCAGGAAACTTTCTGTAAAAGGCTAGGTAAATATCTAAGCTTTGTGGGCCAGACGGTCTCTTTTGGAACAACTGAAATCTGCCACTATATGAAAGCAGCCACAGCAAAATCATAAATAAATACATATTTCTTTTATTTACAAGTTGGATTTTGCCCTAAGGCTATAGTTTGCCAACCCCTGTCCTAGACCAAAAGCCTCAGGCTTCTAAAAGTGCTTTAATTCCAGTGCTACAATGGAAATCAAGTCACAATGCTCTTATTAATTAAAAGTTTCAATATTGAGAACCAGTCCTTTTCTTCCTGGAATGTTTAACACTATGCTCGGTTTTTTAAACAGGAGAAGACGAAGGAAAGGGCAGGTACAAGAACAAAGAGGCTGGTTCAGAAGAGAGCTTTTGAGGACTGGGAAGGAAAGACTGATAAGACTACTGCTTGGCAACAGTAAAAGAGATTTACTTACTGATATATTTACTGACATGGCCATAGTTCTCTAGTTCTGACTTAACAGGACCTGCCTTACTTCACCGTTAAGTCTTCACTCCCACTGTCTAATCACTAGATCAGGGGACTCTTCTAAAAGTGAATGTACAAGTTCATATTCTGCTATGATTTGATCACCTGCTCACATTTTCTTTATCTTGTTTGAATAATCCACAACAATGATATTGATGACATCACAAGTGATCAAGTAAACAAAAAGGCAAACCACAGAATGGGAGAAAATATTTGTAATTTGTATTTATCTGACAGATTAGCTGTATGTACAATATGAAAAGAACTCTTACACCTCAGTAAAGACAAACAACTCAATTTTAAAAGTGAATAAATGATTTGAACACAATTCACAAAAGAAGATATATGTATGGCCAATAAGCACTTCAAAAGATGCTCATCATCCTTAGTCATAAGAGAAATGTAAATTTAAACCACAATAAGATACCATTATACATCCATTAGAACTAAAATTTAAAAAGCTGACAAATAGCAAATGTCGGGAAGAATGATAACTTGAATTCGCAAACATTGCAAAAACAGTTCGTTAGTTTTATTTGCAACAGCCAAAAACTGGAAACAATGCAAGCATCCATTAACAGATGAATGGATATATAATATGCTTACACAATGGAATAATATTCAGCAACACCAAGGAACTACGAACACATGCAACATCATGGTGAATCTCAAGTGTCATTTGAAGCTAAAACTAAATACAAAGGCCCACAAATTGTACAACTGCATTTATATGAACTTCTTGGAGAAGGAAAACCATATGACGTAAAGTACACAGTGGCTGCCTGAGGTCAGAGGTGGAGGAGGCATGATGGCAAATGCCTCATTCAAGAATTTTTTAAAGATGATGGAAATGTTCTGTGGTATTTCACAGGTATGCACATCTGTTAAAGCTCATCAAACTGTACATGTTAAATGGATGCAATTTATCATACCTAAATAATATATCAATAAAATTGATTTAAAAACAAAGAAAAAAAGACTGGTCAGGAAAGAATCTAAGTAAATGGTGAGGGTTAATATAGCATGTAGTCAGTGAAATTCCCACAAAATAACAACCAAGATTTTTGGAGAGTGGGTGGTATTTGTTGTTTTGTTTTTGTGCTTCATTTAAAAATACTATGCATCAGAAGATTCAAAAATAGTGTATAAAATGAAGTTCCACACTCCCCAGAGACAGCCACTGCAGAGAGCAACTTCTGTGTTCCTCTGAACAATTTTAATACATTTTGTCCCAAGACAAATGCATCATTCTCCGCACACACACTTTCCAAAATTTACTTCTTTTGCTTAACTAAATAGCTTAGCTATTCATGTCAATAATATAGATGCATCAAGTTCTGAATATTACATTATATTGATGTACTATCATTTATTTCCGGGTTCTCTAGTAAGAGACATTTAGGTTGTTTAAAGTTTTCAAAATTTTGGTTAATCCTCACCCAAAGGTATTTTTTCCATTGATTCCTAGACAGAGTAAAAGGGAAAAGGGAAGAGAGAGAGAAACATCCATGTGAGAGAGACACATCGATTGGTTGTCTCCCACATATGCCCTGACTGGGGCTGGGGATCAAACCTGCAACCTAGGGATTGCCCTGTGACCCTTTGGCCCACGGGCCAATGCTCTAACCACGGAGGAACTAGCCAGGGTAAAAAACATTCAATCTTTTAGTTGTCTATGTTTCCAAACCCTTCCCAACAATGAATATCACTACATATTCAATGGATGAAAAATATCCCAATTCCATTTTTAATTTGCAACTTTAAAAATTATAAGCAGAGCTGAGCTGTTTGCCCATAATTGTAAGTCACTTGTATTTCTTTAAACTCTCAACTTTTCTAGGTCATTAATCTTTATCTTATTGAAGTGTTTTTTGTCTTACAGTGGCAGACTGATGACTGACCTCCAGTACTCATTCTCTGCTTATTCCTTTAATAACAGGACCTTCCCCACACTGAATTTCGGCTGGGCATATTCAACTAGTTAGAGATATTTCTTCTCTCTTGCTTGAAGTTGCCATGTGACATGGGTCCAGGGGAAGTAGGAGAAAGTGACAGGCACATTTCCCAAGTCACAATCTGAAAGTTTATAAAGGCTACCTGTCCTTAACATTTTTTTAACTTCCCCTCCCTTCCTGTTTTCTGGGGATATGTCAGCAACTGAAGCAGTCACTATAGAGGAGGTAGGGAAGCCACATGTGGAAGAAAACAGAACCAGCCCATCTGCTAGGGAAAGCTCCCATTAGAATGTAAAGAAGGAAATGTAAACTTTTATTTTATTTCAGTCACCGACTTGAGGCGAGGGGCAGGGAATAGATTCCTACATTAAAAAATTTTACCCAGCCCTGGTCAGTTTGGCTCAGTGATAGAGCGTCGGCCTGCGGACCAAAGTGTCCCGGGTTCAATTCTGGTCAAGGGCACATGCCTGTGCTGCAGGCTCGATCCCCAGTAGCGGGTGTGCAGGAGGCAATCAATCAATGATTCTCTCTCATCATTGATGTTTCTATCTCTCTCTCCCTCTCCCTTCCTATTTGAAATCGATAAAAATATATATATTTTTAAAAGGATCTAACCTATATTCCAACTAATACATAACAGTAATCAACTTTAATTTAGAATGTTAATCTTAGAAAGCAGATAATTTAATTTAGTGCTTCAATGAATTCTTTACAACAGAGGAGTAAGAGGTTAATCAGACATCTTAACCAGCCCTTGTTGATGTCCATCCAATTCCTAGATTAGCAGTTCTGGCATCCAAGCTTTTAAAAATAATATGCCAGTTGTCGATGCACAGTATATATAAAAAACTTCTGAGCAGTATCTAGAGGATGGAGTTAGAATAGATGAAATGAAATTTATCTAGGTTTATTTTTAATTTACAATATTTGTGGGGATAAAACAGACACTCTCAAACCCTGCCAGAGAAAGTGTAAACGGGTACAAGCTTCCATAAAGCAATTAAGAGTATATACATCAAAGCCCCAATGTTTACTCCCCTTGACTGGTTATTCCATTTCAATATATCTACCCTAAAGAAAATAATCTCTGCTGTACAGAAAACAGTACGTAAGGATGTTCAACAGAGTGTTCATTACAACAGAAAATATCAGGAATTATATTGAATACTAACAATGGGGTTAGTTACTGTTCGAATAAATTATGATAAATATTAATGACACAAAGAGCATTCATGTAACTGACTTACTATTGCCAGGTACTGTGCACAGTTCTAATTGCTTTGCATATTTTAAGATATAACCTTCACCATAAACCTATGAAGTAGATATCATTATTATCCCTTTTGATAAATCAGTAGCCCAAAAGTCACACAGCATGATTCCAATTCTGTTTTAGAAAAATATACATGTGAGCATTATAAAAGAAAGAAAAAATTATAAAATATTAAGTGAATATCTTTAAGTGATGAGATTACAGATACTTCATTTCTTCATTTTATTTTCCAGTATCTTAATTTGTATTTCCATTATAAGAATGGGAAAAATTAAAAATAAAAAAAAAGAATGGGAAATGTTCTAATTTTATCAAAAGGAAGTATAAGAAGAATATATCCTGACCCTTTAACACTTCTTCCTTCTAGATATAGCATTTTTATGGTATCAAAAGAAACATTTTACTTTCATTTATATATACTTTATATTGCCCTCCCCACAAAAAATAAACGAAAAATAGAATTTCGTAGTTTTTGTATTCAAAAAATAACAATAGCCTGGGCTGGTATTACGCAGTTGATTGAGCATGGCCCCATGCACCTAAGGTTGCAGGTTTGATTCCCGATCGGGATACATATCCAGGTTTTAGGTTTGATCCCAGGGCTGTGGTGCATGCAGGAGGCAACCAATCAATGTTTAACTCTCACATCAATGCTTGTCTCTCTCTCTCCCTCTCCCTTCCTCTCTCTCTAGAATCAATAATTAATAAATAAATAAATAAATAAATAAATAAATAAATAAATGTAACAATAAAGGATAAGATCAAGGTTGCTGCAAAAAAAATGTAAATTTTTGTTTAGATAAATAAAAATTATCTACCATAACAAAGGGGACTGAAATAGAGACTTAAAAGTCCCTTATAGCCTCTGAACTCTGTATTCATAGCAGTAAGGAAAAGTACTTATGATGTACCCCAAAATGCTACAGAATAGTACAAACACATATAATCTTTTTTAAACACCAGAATAACTCTATTAAACTCGCTAAAAGTGCAGATCATCTGAGTCTCTGCCTTTTAAAGTGAAAATTTTTAAAGCCTCCGAATCATGTTTCTGCTTCATAATGCAGTTGCTGTAAACTGCTTAAAAACAAGGGCAGTAAGGTAGTGCGAGATTTCCTTTAAGTCTTTTGCTAGAGCTGACTACATTTTCAAGTTAATAAGTTCTGCAGTAAAGTGGATTATCTCAAAGAATACCTTCTTTGTCAAACATTGTACAATAATGAAACAAAAGAATACTTTAGAAAACCAATTCACTTACCACTTTTTAAACCTCATTAATGAAATTAGAAAAGGCTTAACTCGTTTTCATTATAACAGCATTTTTACATGAAAATAAACTAATTTTGTATATATTTTTTCAAAGCAATTATCCACCACTAATTTCATACACAGGGAAAAAACACACAAACATTTTCCTGTTTTATCTGATCTTATCTGGAATATTTCCTCTGAGAGGATGTGTTATATATATTAAGTTTAACTATCAACTACAATAGCATGTTTCATCACTGCATCAATTTATTCAACTTAATTCAAAATAGGAATTGAAATTCACATAACAACTGAGAAATGACTGCTAAATTTTATAGAAAAAGCTTAATAGATATAAGGTTATCTGAATTCAGAATCTCTTGTGTGACTTATCTGGGCACTAAGCACAGCTTGTTTTATTTAGTAAAACTGCAATTTAATTCAGAATATAGTAGAAAATCAACGGCAAATAAACAAGTCCAATAAAAGTTTGATGAGAAGGAAATTAAACTTTAAGATATTTTTTTAAATGAGCAGCATTGAAGAATTTGAGAAATTCTTTTATAGTAATTTCCTTTTCAAAATTGTAAATTTTAAAACCTATCCGTAACTTCCATCATTGAAACCTTTTTAAAAATAAGTCTGCATGGAAATGATGTCTATCAATAAGAAAGAAAACCACCCAAATGTTTCCAACCAGGTTTTAAATTTTATACTTATTCAGTTTTACCTAAGAACCTTGAAATTCTAGTCAAAATACATAGAGAAATAAGGCTTCTCAGTATAGGAAATAAATGTGGTTGTCTACTATGACATCACAGAGTAAAGATATAGAAAACAGTTAAAGTAAACTACCTATACTTTTAATTAAATAATGCTTGACTATAAGTTTCTTTTAATCCAAAAGGGCTATTCCTCAGTTTAAAAGTAAACACACAATTATTACATATACAAACATTTATATGCACTCAAATATATATATATTTTTTTTCCTTTAATAATAGGACCTTCCCCACACTGAATTTCGGCTGGGCATATTCTCTCCTGCTTGAAGTTGCCATGTTACATGGGTCCAGGGGAGGTAGGAGAAAGTGACAAGCACATTTATTACATATACAAACATTTATATGCACTCAAATATATATATATGTGTGTGTATGTGTGTGTGTGTGTATGAGTGTATATATGTAATTTTGAGTGTGTATATGTGTATGAATATTTTATGTAAATGTATTATGTGTATGTATACATTTTCAAACATAAATAGTGTACACTTAAAATTTTTCAATTAAAGGAGCTAAATTTGGAAAGGAGCAATTTTGGTAAATAACTCTACTTTTAGGGAATATCACGGCTATCTTTAATATATTTGATTACTAGTATATAATACCAAATTCATTCACACAAAATTATCTTACTATTGTTAACTGAAATCATGTAGAAAATTAAACTATGCAACAAAAATATTCTAGTATACTATATTATAAAAAATCAATGTTTACCAACTCTTTTAAACTCAAATGCAGTTCATTTTCAGAATCTTTTTCAGCCAACTTTATGTGCTATGGAACAATAGACACTGTCCATTGATTACTTGGTTTTTGTTCATTTTTACTATGTATTCAATTTGACAGCATTCAGCTACCACAGTCTAAGAACTAGCTATCAGAAAGCAGCTAATATAAAAGAAAAAAATCTAAATTTCAAGAGAATATTCTGAATATTCACCAATAGATGCTCAAGTCACCTCCAATCTGAAGAACCTTTTTATCTTCAGAACTGTCAACATAACTCATCTCTATATATAAAAGCCTAAGCGACCATGCCACCGATAGCTATGACACACACTGATCACCAGGGGGCAGATGCTCAACACACAGGCATGGAAACATGGAACAGACTGATGAATCTCAGAGGGACAGGGGGAGATGGGAGGGCAGGAAGAGATTAACCAAAGATCTTACATGCATACTAGAGGCCCAGTGCACGGGTTCGTGCACTGTGAGGTCCCTCAGCCTGGCCTGCGGGGATCGGGTCGAATCCGTGCATTGGACCTCCGACATCCCCCGAGAGGTCCTGGATTGCGAGAGGGTGCAGGCCAGGCCAAGGGACCCCAACGGTGCACAAATCCATGCACCAGGCCTCTAGTATATACATATCCTATCTAATAATGAGGGAATATGCTAATTGACCCTCACACAATTGCAAAGATGGCGGCGCCCACAGCCAATAAGGAGGGAATATGCTAATTGATTGCCACACCCTCAAAGATGGCGGTGCCCAGTCCCCTCAGCCCTGCTGGGGAGGCAGGTGCACGGCAAGACCGGGCCTGCCCCTACGCAGGCCCAGCCACTCCGTGCGCCTGCTTCCGGAGTCCCCCAGTCCCCTCAGCCCCCCAGGGCCGGTCCGAGATGCAGGCAAGCCTCAGATGGCAGCTACCCAGCCACCCAGGGCCGCCTGAGGCTCAGGCAACCAGGGCTGGCTGAGGCTTGCGCTGCTGGCAGCAGCAACAGCAGAGGTGTGATGGGGCATCACCTTCCCCTGATCACGGAGTCGCCTCCCACCCCTGAGGGCTTCTGGACTATGAGAAGGGGCAGGTCAGGCTGAGGGACCCTCTCCCCTTCCAGTGCATGAATTTTCATGCACCAGGCCTCTAGTTTTCAATAATCTGCATGTGTATTTAGAGTGAGATTTTTATTGAGAAAAATCATTTACTGTTTAATTTTATGCTTGATTTGACAAAAGTCTAAAAATCCAAATAGGTCAAAACTAAGCCTATTTTAGCTAATCTATTACCATAAACCCAATAGGAATGGTGATGGTGACTGTAATTTTATAAGCACAAATTTTATAAGTCCTCTGTTCGTAGAAACTTTGGGTTAACCTGAGGGAAATACCAATAAAAAGATATTATTAACTGACTATACTTGCAATTAAAAATATATCACTATGTCTTAAGTCAAAGCAAGTAACTAAACTGAAGTCTATCTTACTCTCTCTCAAACACCCTCCTTATGGACTCCCTTGCTTCTTTAAATTACAAACTCAAAAGCCAAAACATTCTCAACTTAAAATGTTTTGTCCTCTCATTTTATTTAGAAGTCATCACACATTCTAATATAATAAGTATCTTAGATGACCATTTTCAAGTTTCTATAAGATTTGCTAAAGATTATTTTCATCAATATGCACATCTAATATTTATTAATATCTCTTGTAACTAAAGATTATTACAAAATGGAAAGAGAAAAAATAAATAGCATTTCAAATTTTATTATACCTAATTTGGGCACCTTATACCACATATCCTTCTAATCAAAGCATCAACTGGATTATTATCTTTATAAATGAAAGGTAGTTATAATATGGATAAACAAAATCACAGTAAACAAATGGAATCCTTTCAAATGTGTACTTTTTAATAAGAATTTCATTATATTTATTTAAATTGTTAATAATCTGCATCTGAGGACAAGAAAGAGAAATTGTACAGAGAAATAAAAACCAAAGTAGTATAAAACACTGTCATGAAGGCATGAAACTGGTATTTGAGTGGATATTCATTAAGGCTTTAGACTATACAACCCTCTGAGAATTAACTAATAACTTATATTTATAAATTTATTAACACAAGAAGAAAAACTTTATTAAGTTCTTATTTGATATTAGTGTAGAGCCATAAAGTCCTCCAAGTCAGGTGATGAACATGGAAGTGAAATATACAATAACTAAAAGATTCTATAGTACAGACCATTAGTAAGCAATTTTGCCTTTCATGCAGCACATTCGGAGAATTCAAAGAAAGTAAGGCTTAATCAAAATAACTTTTTTAAATCAACATTTTCCCACGTGGTACAAATAATGCCAAGGAATAACAGAACTGCCCAAACCATTCGTGCGAGCATTCATTAATCCATTTAACTACCTATTAATAATAGGCATGCTCACAAGAAAATACAGAATAACCTTTGAAACAGAAAAGGGAAAAGCAAATGTCAAATGTTCCTTACACGACGGGCAAATCCTGTCAAAAGTGCTATCTCAAGAAAGAATTGCAATCACTGTTACCCATTATCTGCTGCATTAAAGTTTCTATCACCAAGATTACATAAGGCCTGCATACCAAGTTCATCGTGCAAACTGCTGCCGCCTACAGCAGATGCATTGTCATGTGATGCTTCTAAGTGGACACTCCCATTTCTCACCAGCAAGGAGGCACTAGCACTGAGCACTGCAGCCTGGGAAGGGGGGCGGGACTGGCCTTTGACCTGGGCTGTGGACTGCTGGCCTTGCTGCCCATCTTGAAGGCTAGGAAAAAACATGGATTGGGGAGACATTACAGGGAAGAAAAGAGAAAACAATAGCTAGAATGAAGTCAATATAGAAAAAACTAATTTAAAAATTTTTTTTCTAATGTAACCTAAGAACCAATAAACTTTGTAAAATATACAGATCATACTGCCGGCTTAAGTTTTCTGGTCCTTAGAAACCTGATTCATAGTGATGAGCGCAGTAAACATTTAATGTATATGTAAATCAATCAATCTGTGACTTTTTTCCACCTCGAACCAAAAAAAGTTCTAGTATAAGGAAAGAGAATGCAGCAAAAAAGAATCACAAGTACATAAAATATATGTGGGTTGTAGCTGTTCCCAATTAAATCCTATTTTTCAGTTAAATACACACTTTTATTTATAACTTATAATACTAATTCTAGAGTTGTTCTTTCAAATGTTCTGAAATCTCAAATTCACAATGAAACCAAATTTCTACCCACCTGAAAACCAAAGAATATTTATGAAATTTGACCAAGATGACAATTTTGAATTAAAAAAAGTCACAAACTAGTGCAAGAGAACCTGAATAACAAACACCAACTCCACCAAGTGAATTAATGACCACTGGGACACTAGAAGAAGTATAATATATAGTATGAAGAGTTTTTCTCTTTGAAAAGCCCATATACTTCTGAAATAAGGCCATAGGCCTTACACACAAGGTGTTAGTTAACAATAATTATGTTCCTTTAAATTGTGTTAGTACCTTTCTCCAAACCATGTTATGGTGTCATTAACAAGAACCATCATTTTAGAAAATCTTAAAAATAATTTGGAAACCAGTAATTTCTCAAGGGTTATTATTAACTTTTCTAAATTTAATAATATTCTTAAAACACTTAGTATTTTGTGCTTATAAATTGATTTATTAAAATTATTTATCTAAAAATTATCTAAATTAAGAAACTATATTCTTAACTCATTTTATATTTTTATATATTTATTTTAAAACACTGTGAATTTTAATATCAGTACAATACACAAATTTAAACTGATGAAACTCATGAAAACATTTTGAGTATAATTATTATATGTCATTCTCTACATTATGTTCAATGCAATACTGCATTTCTATTACTAAAATCATTAGACCAGGGGACCTCAAACTACGGCCCGCGTGCCACATGCAAATACAAATATTGTATTTGTTCCCGTTTTGTTTTTTTACCTCAAAATAAGGTATGTGCAGTGTGCATAGGAATTTGTTCGTAGTTGTTTTTTTTAAACTATAGTCCGGCCCTCCAACGATCTGAGGGACAGTGAACTGGCCCCCTGTTTAAAAAGTTTGAGGACCCCTGCATTAGACCTTCAGGAAATATAAAGAAGAATGCTACTTAGGATGGCCTCCTTCAGTTATTTTAGTATATTCATGATTGTCAACTTCTTTGAATTCAATGTAATGGTTTCTCTGATGCCTATAAAATAAACTCATCTGCTGCAGACTGAAGAGAGGTATAATTTGAAATAACCTTGAAATAAAAGATTTAAGTAGAAAACACTACATATATTGCTTACATCTACAGTTATGGCAACAGAATACATTCTGGAACTGCACTGTGTGATTGAGTAGGCACGTAAGAATTTAAAGTAACTAAAACTGTATTTCCTCAGTCCCACTAACGTATTTTAAGTGCTTACCAGGCAAAGTGGCCAGTGGCTACCATAGCAAAAAGCTACCAGAACAGGTAGAAGTTAGTGTCTACCTTAAAAGACAGTGTAGATTATAGACTATTCCACCACCACACAAAGTCCTACTGGCCACCGCTACGGGAACATGTACCTCTCAGTTTTCTTTAAGCCAATGAAAGGTATATACTTTAAGTAGAGCATAGAAATGTAACATACAAAAAACCAAGTCTGCAAAATGCTGATTTGGCAATGCTTACTGGCATTTTTAAGCCATAACCATAAAAGTATTCAGTTAGTAACTTATTTGGAGTAGAATTTTTGTATAATAGACATAAATCAAGAGATGACCTTGAGAACTAATATAATCAAACATGTTTGTGTCTCCTATACATACATAAAGTCTCAGAAACTTCCTAACCTTATCCACAAACCTTACCAAAATGACCAAATTTCACAAAGGAGGGAATTCCAAGGAAAAATATTTAAGTAGTTCAAGCACTATGTCCCTTTGGATGCACAAGAGCAGAAATATGTACTCAACAAATTTTCCTGTCAATTTTTTCCACTGAAAGTCATAAACAGAGGTTCCATATGGCAGTTAGGTGTATTTTAATGTGAACCTATGAGAATACACTGATCTTCAACATATCCAGATATACAGAAAGGTTTTCAAAATATCAGGTGATACATGAAAACTCCAGAATAAAGAAACAAAGTAAATTAGCCAAAATCTAGCGTTTATAAATGTCAAGTTTTTTAACATACAAAGCTAGTCATAAAATGTTTAAGTCCTTCGAACTCGTGTTCCTGAAAACAGGAAGCATGTCATTTCTGCAGAAAGTATTAGGAAAACTGTTCCTGGAGGGTTATACTTAATTTAAGATAATAATTGATAAGAAATTAATCTTTTTAAGAGTACAATTACATATCAAAACTACCAGTTTAAGAAAAGATAGCAACTGTTTTACAACACAGCACAAGAAAAGGTAGAAATTTAGTGGGCTATCAATAGCATCACTGACAAGCAATCTTACTAATGAACATTTCCAATTTAAATGACAGAAAAATATGGTTGGTCTTTCCTTCCTCTGTACACTTATTTAGTATTTGACATATTCTGACTTATACTGTCAGTTATCTTTATATGTGTCTGCTCAACTAAAAAGTAACCTCAAAGAGTTTGATCACATTATTTCTATGAATCTCCAGATTCTGAGTAGAAGAGTGTCTTGAGCAAAGTACACAAACAACAGATATTGAGTGATCTATTCCTGAGCACCACAAAATGATCCCTATGAATTCCTAATCAAAGACTCTCAGTTATTGCTATGACTTTATTTGACTACCGATCTTTCAATCTTACACTTTTGAAAATAAATCTAAGGATACACTAAAGCTTTTATAATGCACTAATAATTTTCCATTCCACCCCATTAACTAGAGTTCTAAAAAATATCACATTTCAGTTGATAAGTACAGACATATAGACTTGTTAATATTAATGTTACAAAATTTTTAAATTTTTGTCTTTGCTTTTATCTCTAGTAACTGGGAAAGACCAGTAAGGGCCTACTGTAAAACCTACCCTACAAGGCAAACATAATGGGAAAAAACACACCCTTTTTAAATTAGTTTTGAAACAAATCTTCTTTGTAAGGAAATTGATGATTCACTCCCAATCCTTGGAGACATATTTTACCCCATTGCCTTTTAAAGTGTTGATTATTTAGACTATTCACTAAAGTTTAAAATAAGTTAGAGTTTACTAGTAGTTATATAATAATTGTAATTAAAGTATTATCACACCTATTCCATTTCTTTTTGACAAATTTTCCAAGTTTTGCATGAACGTGCCATCCTGTATTTACTTTAAGATTATTATTATGTAACCCACACTGAGAATTAACACCAACATACTAGTATTTTTCCTGAACATTTTTGCAATTTAAAAAGATTTTAGTAAATTGGTGTTTCTTGTAATTCCTCCCAGCTAAATTTTATCTTATTTCATCCATAATGAAGTCAGCCTATTTAAGATACATATAACCTTCCTGGAACCTTGATAAAATCTACAAGCTGACTACTGGAAAATTACTCTCCAAAAATTCTAATGTGAGCCCTTTTTAAGTAAGTTTCATATTATATCCGCATTTGAATGGTGATGTATTTAAAATCCTACAAAACATGGAGAAATCCTCCGTGATTGGCTGGAGTTAAAACACAGTTCTTTAATATTCCACCAGGCAGAGAAGAAAACTAATTTGTCTACATTTGTTTGATGAATGGGATCCAGCAGACTCATTTGTGGCAAAGAAATGAAGGATTTTTAAAGACTAAAAAAGAGATTTAAAAAAAGGATTAATAAATATCAACATGGAGTGAGTAAGAAAGCAAAGATACCTACAGCAAGTATTATTCAAGGGATAAAAAGAAGAGGTTAGAAAGCACAAAACAGAAAAAGTAAAATGAAGTGCTGAGCTTTCTGCAGTTTGGTACTACCCCAAATCCATGAGAGAAAGAAAGTTACTTCAGGGAGCACAGAAAGAGGTGGAAAGGAAGAAGAGGAGGACTCACAAAAAGCAAAGGTGCTCAGAACAGGTTTCTAGATCCAATGTTTCTTTTAATTGGTGCCTCCCCATTTTTATATTTTAAATATTGCTTAAACTAATCCATGTTACTTTTTACAGAATTATGTATTCCTGCAGATTAATTAGGAACATGACCTATGAAAGATGAGGTTCCTGGTTATAATGTAAAATAATCAAGTCATAAATCCCATAAAATAAAAAAATAAGGATTTTGCTACTCTTAAGAACAATATTTTAACAAGGAAAGTGGTTTATCTCTTCCAACCTACCATGCATTCAACAGCAGCTATTTCATCAAATGTTCCTCCTTTTGAATTACAAATTAAAATATAGGTAAATAATTTGGGTAATAGTGCTTTCAGATACAAAGATTAATAAAGTATATAGTATAATATGTGCACTGTTTAAGCAAGCACATGTAAAGTATGTTTGTCTATATTTGTATTCTTAAAAGAGAACACAAATTTTTTAACAGATTTTTATATTTCTAATTCAAGACATAAACTCATTAGATTGGACACAATTGAGAATAAAACACTAAAATTTTAATGAAAAATTATTCCCAATATTATAAACAGATGCTTTCTTAATTAGGACACTGGAAAAACTTAAAATGTTTTGTTTTGTTTTTTCAGTACATTAGAGGTTGAGAATTCAACATAGATATGCATTAAAAAATATATACTTATATCCAATTTACCATACTTGACCATAAATACTTTAGTTTTGTATCACTTAGTAGGTCCTGGTGATTATGAAACAATTTTTAAGCAATACAAAATATATTTTTTAGCGAAATAAAATAATCAAACTGGTTTCAAGCAGAGATCAGTTTGTTATTCCTCAACAAGTCTACCACTCAGTCTGTATTTGTTCATATTAAACACTGTCAAGATGTTGTATTGTTAATTTGGAGTCCAAAAAAAAGGAAGAGCTGACTTAAGGTCTCTCTTTACATTTCTAAAACTACCTTAAACCGATTTTTCTATTCAAAGTTGGGTAAACCAATCTGATCATTTTGTTTAAGAAGTGCAACATAAAGCATGCATAATGCAATAGGTTCATGATCACATGCAGAGAAAGCCTAAAGAGCATAAAAGTATATGAGGGAAACTGGAAGAAAAAGAATAACACAGCTATTTCAATGCTTCCCTGTGCTGACAGGACAGGTTAGAATGTCTGTTACACACATGCTAAGCTTGGTGGAATCTTAAGATACCATACCTTAGGGGTGATCCGATGAGCAATGTAGGAGGGGTAGGGTTACTCCCTGCATTGTGCCGGCGCCGTACTGCCTGGCGCCTAAATGTGCTGCGTTCACGGCGAAATGCCACGGCCTCCTCGCTGGCCTGTGCTGCTGCATTAAGACAGACTTAGGTCAAATAGGAGCCTAGGTCAGAGATGTAAATAGCAGCTGAGCCTGTCTCTCCCTGACTTCCCACCCTCGAAGGTAAAGGAACTTGTTTAACTGAGCTAAATGGTTTTCTTACATATGCTGTTAATCTATCATAAGGAACAAAATCAGTCCTTTACTTACAGATAACTATTTCTTTAAAAATAATGTTTCTGCCCTAACTGGTTTGGCTCAGTGGATAGAGCGTCGGCCTGCGGACTCAAGGGTCCCAGGTTCCATTCTGGTCAAGGGCATGTACCTTGGTTGCAGGCACATACCCAGTGGGGAGTGTGCAGGAGGCAGCTGATAGATGTTTCTCTCTGATCGATGTTTCTAACTCTCTGTCCCTCTTCCTTCCTCTCTGTAAAAAAAATCAATAAAATATATTTTTAAAAAATATTAATGATGTTTTTGATCTATTATCTGCCCTCACCATAGTCTCTTCAACTGCAATTTCTTACTTTAAGATCTCTGTTGTTTTAAATATTTTTTGAAAAGTCTCATTTATTTAGTCCCATATTCCTTTGTTCTCCTTTTACTTAAGTCAGCCTTGAAAGTATAGTATTTGTCAGTTTCAACTAATGATATGGGACCTTAGTTTCTCACTCCTGAGGACAGTAAAAGCAGCAACCACAGTACTTCAGTTCTGATGCCGAGAAAGAAGGCCCTAGTCCACCTCATCCTACCCTGTGCCACAACTTTGGCAGCATTAATGAAACCACTGACTGCTAGGATGCACAACTAGTTTTTAGAATTTTTCAGTCCAAAGCAGCTGAAATATCTATCAACTAGGAAGTAGTTTACTGCCATCAAACTTTGTTCAACTCTACGCCCCAGCACTGGTCCCCTCAACATTAGGAAGGAAATACCAGCAAAAAGGCAAGTATAGAAACTCATAACTTAATCCAAAAAATAAAGTACAAACTAAAACCAATATACAATGAGAAAATCACAACAGTGGCTTAACAGAATCTATCATAATAAAAGCATAATATGCTAATTAGACTGGGAGTCCTTCCAGACAACCTTCTGGACAAAGCCAGGGCTGCGAGGGAAGCCGGGGTCCCGGGTGCCTGCCACGGTGAGAGGGAAGCCCGAGTCCCGGTGCCTGCTGATGGCCAGAGGGAAGCCCAGGTCCCGGGTGCTGGAGGGAAGCCAGTGCCAGAGGGAAAAGCCGGTGCCGGCAGCTGGGGGAAAGAAGGCCTACTCTTGTACAAATTTCGTGCATCAGGCCTCTAGTTACTACATAAAATTTTATAAAACCATTGACTTGAATTTCTAAAACAATATGCAAAATGATGTTTATCCATTTGAATTGAAAACAATCATTTCCTAGTGATCTAAATATCTTAAGAATCATTTTGATTTATAGACAGGATATTTTGAAACTAAATATGAATAAAGACAAACAACTTAGTGCAGAAACATTCTTTCCAAATATATAACTCCTTTTTCAAAGTATGAAATGGATTACAAAATCAATGTTTTGTTTAGATTTCAGTACTATTGCAAGCCTTCTTAAACAGTTTAAAAGCATTACTAATTCTCAAATTATTCTCCTTAGCAATAGCCATTCCCATCACTGTGAATGTTGATTAAAAAACAAAGCACTAAAAAAAACCACACAAAGTATTCTTTTAAAATGTTTACATTTTTATCCTCTCCCCAGGTTATACCAGTAAATATTCTTTGTGTAACCAATCCATTATGATTAGCAATATATGGACTACCTCCAGAAGACAAAGACTTCTTTGTCTTTAGGTATTATTTTCTTTTATTGAAGGAATGACAAGCACAGAATGATTTACACATTTGGCAAGCTTCTGCCAGTAAGAAGTATAAGTCACAAATTACAGGACACTTATTTATATTATTTATATTACTTATTTATATTGTTTGTTTTTCAGCTCACACACTATAGTAATATTCTAAAGTTAGGCAGCTAAATAAGAATTAAGCTTTGATCCAAACCACAACTCTCTTAGAGCTAATCTTTATTTTTATTCTCCAGTTTTACTGAGTTATAATGAAAATTCTGTTAAATGTGAAAAAAAAACCTATTACTTGTGATATATAAGCTAATGGATGCAAAAGTTACATAAGACTTGCGAGAACAAATGATGCTGATTAAATCTGGTCATCTAGAACCATGCTGTCCAACACAGTAGCCACTAGCCATCTGGGGCTAAACATAAATTAATGAACATTAAATAAAATTTAAAATTCAGTGTATCAGATTCATGAGCCACTTTTCAAGTGCTCAGCACCTACATGGCTAGTGGCTACCACTGCTGCACAGAACAAACATAGAACATTTCCATCATTATAGGAAGTTGTATTGGACAGTGCTGATAGTCAAGGATACTTTGTTACCACAATCTATAAACAGTAGTGTGTGCTTTGCCTATTTCTGACAACCATGACCTAGAAAAAAAAGTAACCAGCACTGTCACAAAGGGGAAAACATACACTGGCAGGCAGTCATCCGATGAAGGTAAACAAAGCGAAGAAAACAAGCCACTTGGAGAAAAGGAACTCTGAGAAGCGACTACTGCAACTGTTAACGGTTCTTAGATATTCGAAAGGTTAACTCTGGTGACAGAACTTAAAATCACTCTTTTAATACTCAATTCAGTATTTTGTGAACTTATATTGAAGATTTCTATTCTATTTTAACAAACTATTGGTCAATTTACAGGTCAATTCACTTCACTGAGAAACTTTCAAACATTCTCTCTAGTTTGAGATATTTTGTTTCAGCCAAAATAGCAGAATAAAATTTACGCAGATATAATTTATAGAGGATCACTTAATGCATAGAATATACTAACATTATTCAGAAGAATTTGGAGAAAAATGGAGTATGTTATCAATGAATACTGAGTCTAGGAAAAAGGGAAATAGGAAAGTTTTATTTATTATCTTCCTTCTACTGAAGACTTAATGGATTTAATTTTAAGCAAAAGCTAGTTATTACATAGCACGGATGAAAAGAAAAACTACTGTGCCCATTTACAATCAAAATGTCTTTGGCTTTTTCAAAAAATGCATTTCTTTTTGCTATTAACACACCATTTATATTTTGTTATCTGCAAAATCACTAGATATTAATACTTCTTAGATATAACACATCAAGATGTAAGTTTAGACATCCATTGAACAATGTATTAAAATGGAGTTATGGTTAATGCCTATATCCTCCTCTGTAATAGTCAGTGTGTAAACATCTAATGCTAAAAGAATTTTCAAAGCCTACTATAGCAATTACCTTAACGATAGATAGGACCACACTTTCAACTGAAAACACTATGCTATTTGTGGTTACAACAAATAAGACTAAGCCATGCCCCTGGGAATATACTACTTATTCAGAACAACTCTACTTGAAATAGGGTCCAGAGGGAGTCCAGTTCTATTAGAGCCAAGGAAAGAAACGTGTCTTTAAAGCTTAAAATAATTTGCCATAAGTATATTCAGTCACATAAGTTATAACCAAGCTTAATGGAAATTTACTTCTGCAATCCAAATGCAATAAACTCTTTTTGAATCCTTTAATTTTATAAAAGAAAACAACAACATCTTTAAACTAGGAAAGCAGACCAGGACAGAGAAAACTATTAAAACCAGATTTTGAAGTTGATATTTTGACATTGCTTAAAACTCAGTATTTCCCTGACCAAAAAGATAAAAGTAACTATAAAATAGAGCATAAAAAACAAATAGTAAAAATTTAGCACTCTCAGGACAACTAAATTTTATGCATGTGTAGAAAAGGGAGAAAAAAGTCACAAATATTCAAGTGATTAAAAGACCATAAATGACAAGACATATGAAATATTTTTAAGGACATGTATTTAGACAATGTGATTTTTAACATATTTTTTTAATTACAAGAGTCTTAACAACTTCTCAAGTCATTTCTTTATTTTAAGAAAACTTCAAGAGAGTGCGTCACCATCAAAGTAAGTTTAAGAGAAAACTTCAGATAATTAACTCTTTACTTCTGACATAGTGATACAATCTTTCAATTAAGTTTAAATATTTACTGGGTTCCTAAAGGCATCAATTCATGCACAAGGAACAGATATCCTTGGCCATTTTAGACAGCTGTGACCCTATCTATTCCTAAAGATAAAGATAGAAAAATCCACAATACACACCTCCTACCTCAGGAGTTACCTCCATTTATCTTAATGAGTTAAGGAAAATTCTACACATTCTGTATTGAATTATTTTAGTGCAACTATTTATTTTCATATGGAGTATTAAACAATAGACCCTCAGTGTGTTTTACTCTGTGAATGAAAACAGGGAAGCATTAAAAGGCACTAAAATACTTTCAGGATGGCTGGGATGCACAAAAGAGCAAAATTTGGTAAGGTAGGAGGTGAGGGTTTTACATATTCTATCTCAAAAACTGTAAAGTTATGATCATAATATGTACAGAATAAGATGCCACTTCAAAACAATGTCAATCATACAGCTGATTGCTTAGTGAAAGGATTCATCCTATATAATAAAGAGGTAATATGCAAATTGACCCTCACACCTTCGTGTCACAAGATGGCCGCCCACACGTTGTCACAAGATGGCTGGCACAGGAGGGCAGTTGGGGGCAACCAGGCCTGCAGGGGAAGGCAGATGGGGGGTGACTAGGCCTGCAGGGGAGGGCAGTTAGGGGCAATTGGGCCGGCAGGGGAGCAGTTAGGTGTCAATCAGGCCGGCAGGGAAGCGGTTGGGGGTGATCAGGCAGGCAGGCAGCAGCAGTTAGGGGCAATCAAGCAGGTGAGTGGTTAGGAGCCAGCAGTCCCCGGATTGTGAGAGGGATGTCCCAGATTGGAGAGGGTGCAGGCTGGGCTGAGGGACACCCCCCCCCTCCAGTGCACGAATTTCATGCACTGGGCCTCTAGTATGTAATAAGTTACTTCTTGTAATATACTGGTATGGCTGGACTCTTGTGATAGCTCAATTGCTATTAAATGAATTAATAAAAATTTAGACAGAAGAAACTATTTTAAAAGGTATTACTTTCAGTGGGGAATGTTTATTGTAAGAAAAAATGTAGTAAACTTGGGAAGATCATGAAAATAAAATGTATTTTGGTACCTCGAACAGATTAGAAGCAAATGTTAGTAGAGAAAGAGACATGAAAGTATGAAACAAGTATACTAGTATGTACAACTCAGAAAAATAAAAGATATATGCAAACATTCTGAAATATTGTTCAAAGTAAAAAAATTTACTTAAGAATAAAGTTACTGTATGAAAAAATAAACATTCAAATGATTTTGCAAAAAAATTGGATATGTTTTAGCCATTTTCTCTATACATTTTTCCCTTTCTTACTTTCCATGTCAAAAGATGATGCTAGTCATCAGCATGCAAAGATTTTGTTCTAATATGTAAACAAACTTTTATAAGCACCATTTTCTTGGAGGCCAAAGAACGACAAGAATCTACTGTACAACTGCTAAGCATTCATTCAGAATTACAGAAATTTTCATCTGTGAAAACATTGTAAAGGACTACTCTTTTTCACAAGTAAACCAACAAACAGCAAATTACAACAAAATCATTAGCTGTGACTTGAGTTAAAAAAGAATTTGCATTTCCTATATAGTAAAACCCTAATATGCAAATCGACCGAATGGTAGAACAACCGGTTGCTATGACGCGCACTGACCACCAGGGGACAGACACTCAATGCAGGAGCTGCCCCTGGTGGTCAGCGCACTCCCACAGGGGGAGCACTGCTCAGCCAGAAGCTGGACTCATGGCTGGAAGGCACAGCAGCAGTGGTGGGAGCCTCCATGGCAGGTGGACATCCCCTGAGGGGTCCCAGGCCGGGCTGAGAAACCCTCCCTCCCCCAGTGCACAAATGTCATGCACCGGGCTTCTAGTTATTACATATTTTCCACAATCCCAGGCATACAAACATAGTTGAGTAGGCGAAATGCTTTCAAGAAATTAAATTATATTCTGGAGTCATAATTCACATAAAAGATATATACGGATTACTTACTTTCATAGGCAGTTCCTAATCTTTTAAAATCTTTTGGGAATAGGATGAAAGACAAGGCCCCTCTCCCAGAAAATTGTACTCAAAAACAATTTTGCATATATTTTCAGGAGATTCCCTAAATAAGGGGTCATTAATGAAGAGTATGTATTTGACGTGACATATATTCAGAAAAGGAAACTTCCTTACAAATAATTTAAAGGCAACATTTCCATAATAAATCTACAATTTACAAAGCACTTTTACATACCTGAGTTCATTAGAGTCTGACAGTTAACTGTTTTACAACTGAGGAAATTGAGGCACAGATTTAATGGATTGCCAGAGTACCCAGTTAGTAATTAGAGGTGGTTTTAAACTGTAAATGTCTGATTCCTTATCTAGAACTTCCCTGCTGCTGGAAACAAAATACTATCATGTCTCCTCCTGCCACACAAAACTAGGCATGGTCTGGTTTTAGGAATTCTATATATAAACCCTTACTTGCCTCATCAATAAAAAAAACCTGTTTGCCGCCCTAGCTGGTTTGGCTCAGTGGATAGAGCATCAGCCTGTGGACTGAAGGGTCCCGGGTTCGATTCCGGTCAAGGTCATGTACCCGGGTTGTGGGCTCGATCCCCAGTAGGGGGTGTGCAGGAGGCAGCCGATCAATGATACTCTCTCATCACTGATGTTTCTATCTCTCTCTCCCTCTCCCTTCCTCTCTGAAATCAATAAAAATATATATTTTTTTAAAAAAACCTGTTTGCCTGGCTGGTATGGCTCAGTGGTTGAGCATCAACCTGTGAACCAGGGGGTCATGGTTTGATTCTCAGTCAGGGTACATGTCCAGGTTTCAGGCTCAATCCCCAGTACAAGAGAGGGGGAGCAGAAGGCAGGCTGGTCAATGATTCTCTCTCATCACTGATGTCTCTCTCTCTCCCTATCCCTTCCTCTCTGAAATCAATAACTATATATATATATATATTTAACACTGTTTAATTCTGCTCCAACTTGCAATAGCAGCCTTTCTTTTGCACTAGGCTTGTCACTTTCCAGTGGATTTCTAGTGGGAAGAGCAAGAGACCTCTATACTGTTTCCCCTTACAGGTGAAGCAGCATGAATTTATGGGATTAGGTGACCAACATTTGCCCTTAGCTAAACCAAGTGTTTGATTGACTTATTTAGTTTTACAGCGAATTGGAAGTCCTTGTTTAATGGAGTATTTTGCTTTTGGTAACGCATTTTTCCAAGTAACTGGTGCACCCAAACCTATTTACTATGTTTAATGAACATCTTCTATGTTGTTTAACATGTCTAAGCTTTCTTCTCAGTAGAAATTAATAAAATCTTTCCTCAATGAATCAGGGTCAGTCATATATGTATATACTTATTACTGTACTATACTACAATACAGAATTAAGTTATGGGACTATGATGTCACTGACCACTATTAAAATAAAGACAGCCCTAGCCGGTTTGGCTCAGTGAATAGTGTCGGCCTGTGGACTGAAGGGTCAAGGTTCAATTCCAATCAAGAGCACATGCCTGGGTTGCAGACTCAATCCCTAGTGTGGGGCGTGCAGGAGGCAGCCAATCAATGATTCTCATCATTGGTGTTTCTATCTCTCTCTCCCTTTCCCTTCCTCTCTGAAATCAATAAAATAAAATAAAAATTAGAAAGACAATTTGCTCCTGCATTTAATGACCCCACACCATTGTGGTTTTTTGCTTTGGTTTGTATGGTTATTCCAGCAGCTTCTTTAGTGTTAGCAGTGGGTTTCTTCTGCTGTCATTACCTTTGCCTCTACAAGCGCCCCTCCCCTTTATCAATTTCCTTCTTCTAACTTGCCACATGGACTGGGAGATCAGAAAATGAATTCACTGGAATTTAGAGTCCCTCTATCTAGTAAAGTACGGAGCTTTAATTTACATGTTCTTGTCTGTGCAGTGGTCTTTGTCTTTTCTTTCTGATGTTCAATAAATGTTGGGTTCAAAATAACCAGCCTTCTGTGTACACGTATGGCATAAATCTTCTTAAACTACTTATTGAAAAGATTTGACTGTTCTTTGAATAAAGTAATACTTACTTAACAAAACATTATTTCTGGTTCCGAACACAAAAATATTATAATAGGATCCTATTTCATGCTACAGAATAATGACCCAAATATTACATTGCAAATAATTTTCTTAAACAGAAAAACAAGAAATTCAGAAAAAAAAATACAAAATATAACAGAGCGACTAATAAACCTCTCCATGCTGGTTGTTCTTTATAATCCGTTGACTTGTGCAGTAAATAAGTTCAAGTGACCAAAAGAAACTGATACATATGATAGAAAAACAACATTTTTCTATCATATATAACTTACCTGTATAGTTTTACTCTTAAAATATTAGTCAAGCCGTAGCTGGTTTGGCTCAGTAAATAGAGCGTCAGCCTGTGGACGAAGGGTCCCAGGTTTGATTCCAGTAAAGGGCACATGCCCAGGCTCGATCCCCAGTAGGGGGCGTGCAGGAGGCAGCCAATCAATGATTCTCTCTCATCACTCATGTTTCTCTCTCTCCCTCTCCCTTCCTCTCTGAAATCAATATAAATATATATATACACATTAGTCAAATTATTAAAGAAATGCTTTATAATTATAAAAAGTATGCAACTCAAGATCGACAACAAAAATACCTTCATTTGAATCTAAACACTTTTCCTGCCTAAGCAATCAAATCATTATTAATGAAATCCAACTTTAACCAAAATACTTGATTAATGGTGAGAAATCCTATGAAAACAGTTACTTGTTTTGTGACTAAATATCAAAAGAAGTTATATGACACATTGCTGCCAAAATAAGATTAAAATCTTATTACTAGATTAGATGTTATAAAAATGTTTTCCTGTTTTATTATGTAACAAATTAGGACTGCAGATAGTATTTTTACTACTGTTGAGTTTCACAATGGCACAATTAGAATATCTCTAATTCATTTCTATATTTTCTTCTACTTTAAAAATAGGATACATTTGAGTAGTTTAATAAACTGGCCTGTATAATAGTAATAGCAGCACTCAAACATTTACTATGTGCCAGATACAGTTCTAAGCATTTTACACATAGTAACTCCTTTACTCCTCACAAGAGCCCTATGCCATAGATGCTCTGATCAACACAATGAAACATCAGAAGGCAGAGGCTTGGAGAAGGTAAGTAGTTTTCCTAGAGCCAGGACTACAGTGGTGCCCATACACTAATAAGCGTGACTTCATGTCCCTGTGTTAGATTAACTCCTATTTTAGAGTATTTTATTTTAGGACTTTAAAGTACATTTCCTAAATTCCATTACCAACACCATTCAGCTTAAAAACTGGAGAACTCATCGGCACCTCACAATATATTAGGATAAAACTATTTATGGCTTAGGTATAGGCATATGAATGGTAAGCAGCATCCTCTGTTTTGTTGACACATTTCAGGAGTACAGTATGTAAGGCAGAATGGTAGTCCAGAAAATTTTCTCCTAAACTGTCAGACAGGACTGTTCAATAATTAATGCAAAAATAAACAAATTTTTAGCAAGTATTGGAGATGCTGTGTAATTTTTAAATAATGAGAACCAACACAACCCCTCCCACTACCTCCAATTTTCCAAAAAGCCCAAACAATAAAATATGATGAAATCCATGTAACTATAAATCCTCAACACATTTAAGCAGTTCAGTTATGCTCATATTTTTATTCTAAACCCAATGAAGCTTGAATAAAATAGCCCCTACAATGCCTTCCTGTGGCAAACAATGTTTTTTAACAACCCACAGACTATTACATTTATTCCACCAAAATGCATAAACATTTTTAGTTCAGTATTTTGTTTCTTACTAACAATCAATGGTTTATTTGTGTGGGTTATTTTTTAATAAGTACACAAAAGAAAACAAAAACTGATACATATTAGTCAAAGATCTGCAACGAGAAACAATTAACATCTTCCATATAACTTTTCCTAAAAAACAAAACACTTTACAATCCCTGTGAAAAGGAAATGACATCTTAAATACAAAGACATAAAAATTTATTACAGCTCTTTTATGTATTTTTTAGTATTTACATTTCAGCAATATTTTTCTCCCATAGCACGTTCACTCTTACAACTTATTTTAATGACAACTTTAAAAATTAAGCTATATTTTAAAACTCGTGGTTTCTTGCATGTCATGAACATATCTGATATGATCTGTATGAGAAATAACTGAAAACAAATCAGACCTTTTACAAAGAACAGAATGAAATCCATGTCAGATACCCGAAGCATGGTTATAATTACTTCAAATGTAATTAGTTCTCAATATTTAGATTAGATGTACTATTTTCTTCCTTAGTTACTAACGATCAATCTTTTTACATTCTCATTAGAAATTCATCTTTGTTAGAAAATATACCAAAAGAAACAACAGAATGTTTGCCACAATATGGACTTTTTAAATACTCTGGGTGAAATTAGAATTCTTTGAGAGAAAAAGCATGTCCTTATATTTCAGAATGCTTGTCCAAACAAAAAAACTGAGCATACCTTTTAATAAGACTGATTGTTATTATACCAACAGACTATAAGCTTTAAAACTAAAGATATGAATAAAAAGAATGGGGTTGGGGATTAAAGAAGTTACAGTGATTTCCTTCTTCTCATTCTAGTCAAGGACCAGACTCCATAATAACCAGAACAGAATAAACAAACAATTCTGGGCAGGAGGAAACAGCAAGAAACAACTTTTAAATAAACAAAATGGCCAAAACATACTGATAATATAAAATCACCTATCACATTTTGCACAATTTCCCATAAATCTGAAATAAATAAGCTATTATTTTAACCAAAACACTATCACTGTTAACCACAGGGAGCATCATATACCATTAATAGACACTAAAGGCCAATATAAACTACAAATATCAACTTAATAAACTTTAAGAAAAGTATAAAGTTACAGAAAAAAAAAAACTGTTCTTAATGCCTAAAACTTGAGTACAGAAAAATAAAACCAAAGAGACAGACATCAAAGGAGATTCAAGGTTTCAAAGTACATAGTCAGAGCTAAAGTAATGTTTGGGGAAAATCTCACATTAACAAGTTGAGTGATTTAAGTTTAGTGGCACACAGTATACAATATATAAGAAATAACTGAAGATAGTTTGGTGCCCTAATGAAACTCTACATTTTATTGTTGCTATTGTTACACAAAGAAGAAAGAGGACCAATTTTTATTATTCCTAATAAAATATTAACAGGTGGCAACTGGCCTAGAAACGGTGAATGCCATTAAGAACAAACTGGTATATTCAAAGAACACAACTCAAAAAATACTTTCTTGATGTTCATACCAAAACCTTTTCTAAGATAAGCACCTCCTTCTTCAGGAAGAAAGTCTATTTTAATAACATAGTGGAAGGGGAGATATTAACACAAAGTATATTTCAATAGTACCAATAACTGCAATGACTCTTGGGAAATCTCTTCCTGTAATTGACTTACCTCCACTGACTGCATCTTGCTCTTCACCTTCAGGAAATGCAACTTGGCTTGGCAAGCTATTCCTAGATCGAGTGACTGTCTCTAACTGGGAAGCCCGTCCCAGTAAAGATAGCTCATCTAGCACCTCTCCTTCTTTGGCCTCGAGGTCTGACTTTGAAGTGGTTAAGGGTTTTATACTTTCGGGTGCCATTAGCCTATTGGAGTCATTCAAACATGCCACTGTGCTACTGTCCAGACTCAGCACTCGGGCCCGAGTCTTGGCACTATTTGTGCTAGAAGTCCGACGTGTTGTCCGCTTTTTGCCAGTTCCTTCAGGACCCAAATGAGCTTTGTGTGTGTGCTCAGAGTCAGTGCCCTTTTCTTTAGGGATATGTTTAGTCTTGAGAGCACTGTATCTTCCCTCAGGAGATTGACACGAATGAGAAGTGGTGCTAGAAGAGCTATCACTGCTGAACTGGTGAGCAGACTGAACACTCGATGCTCTGCTCAAGTCACTCTGGTCACTGGAGTCCTCATCGTGACAGAATATAGCACTGTGTGGCTTGGTACCAGCAACACCTCGAAAGGAAACATAGTCCCTATGCCGACTTGAATCAAAACTGCTGGCCCGTTTTTTCCCTGTCCGTCTCCTGCCCGACTTATGGGCAGAGGCTGTCCGATGGATTAAGCTGGACGATTTAGGTCTTACATCCCCTTCCTTTTGCTTTCCACCGTCTTTCGCAACTTTTGAGTCCTCTGAAACAGCAGACTTATCACTCTGCTCCTCCTTGTTGTCGGCAGTTTTCCCCAGGGGTCCGTCCCCCTGAGAAGTGAATTCGTTTGCGTGGGGGTTTTTGTTGGCTTCTTCCGATGCAGAGGGGCTGAGACCTCTCTGATCGTGCACATCATCAGCGGTATTTGAATCCTTGGCCTCTTGAACCTCATTGTTTGTACTCACTTCCAAGGCAGTCTTTTCACTACTAGTCCTTTTGTCACTGGAACAGCTACTCTTATCCTCTGGTTCGGCACAGCATTCTTTTCTCCTACCACTTCTCTTTCCCACTTTAGGAGACTCCTCGTGCTCTGACAAGATGCTCTCTATGTGAGTTGAGCTAGTCTGTTCACTTTTATAGCTGCTGACAGTGCTGTTAGTGTCACGGTCCGTTCCACTGCAATAGCTCTCTGTTGACCCACTACTCCGTGTGCTCAGGCTCCTCAAGCTGTCCATACTTTTGTCTGCTTTCAAAGGCTTGCTCTTCCCACTTTTTGTAGGTGGCTGAGAATGACTGTTTTTCAGCTCACCAACAAGCTGAAATTCCCCAGATAAATGAGAATTTTCCACCAAGGATTCTTTGGATCCAGAATGAGGTTTGGAAGATTCTAACTCACTCACTGGGTCTAACCCACGTCTTTGCTGATACAGAGGGAAGTCATTCAGTGAAGTATCTGGAAAAGCCACAGCAGAGCTAGAGGTCCGTGGTACACCTCGTGGCCGGTGCTCTTTCCTGTAAGAGTGTGAATGTAAAGGGACGAGAGAAGCTACTTCTGTGTCACAGGCGCTAGACAGAGACTGATCGACGTGGTGGTGGCTGTGACTTGGCAGGCTCACTTTGTCGCTGCAGTCCCTTGGCAAGTCCTGTCCACAAGAGGACAAGGAAGGCTGAATGGAGATGAAGGAATCATTGGAGACCAAACGGAAGAGCTTCCGATCAGTTGCCAAATCTGTTTCAAACACATTTGGAAATGTTAACACAAATTCTTGATCTGCTTTTCTACTGTTTAACAATAGAAAGAATTCACAGCATACAGTTAATCAAGTATAAACAATTTCTCAAGTAATTCACTAAATAACAATTGGCCAGTCATTCCAAAGAGGTGGTTTCTGTTTCATAGCTGCACAAAGACAGCATTCTATAATGAAATGAACGAGTATCCTCAGAAAAGAGTCTATAAATTATCAACAAAAATTAAGAGGCAACAGCCTGGTCCATGTGGTTCAGTGGTTGAGCGTCAGCCTATGAACAAGGAGGTCACAGTTGGATTCCCAGTCAGGGCACATGCCTGGGTTGCGGGCTTGATCCCCAATGGAGGACATGCAGGAGGCAGTTAATCAATGATTCTCTCTCATCATTGATATTTCTCTCTCTCTCCCTCTCCCTTCCTCTCTGAAATCAATAAATACATATGTATTTTTAAATAAGAGGCAACAAAAAATTATATTTAAAATAGACCGAGATCTCTATGTGAGCCCTGTCTCTAACTTACTAACTGGGTAACCTTGGATTACCTCTCTAAGCCTCTGCTCTCTCACTTGTAAAATGCAATATCAATCCCAGCAGTACCATTGAATGAGATATGACATACATTGCTTAGCACAGTGTCTGACACAATTAACAGTAGCTATCATTATCTCATTAACATAACACAAAAATTTTTTTTTTAAAACTAATAATTTTACAAATCAACAAAAAACTAGTCATCAGAAACAGAAAAAAAAAATCAAAAGGCTGACCAATGCCAAACAAGATATAAGAGGATATCTTGCCCTAGCCCAGCCGTGGGCAAACTACAGCCCGCGGGCCGGATCCGGCCCGTTTGAAATGAATAAAACTAAAAAAAAAAAGACCGCACCCTTTTATGTAATGATGTTTACTTTGAATTTATATTAGTTCACACAAACACTCCATCCATGCTTTTGTTCCGGCCCTCCGGTCCAGTTTAAGAACCCAGTGTGGCCCTC
>NW_005357962.1:337935-349018 GCF_000412655.1 Myotis brandtii | reverse complement strand
TGCGGACTGAAGGGTCCCAGGTTCGATTCCGGCCAAGGGCACATGCCCGGTTGTGGGCTCGATCCCCAGTACGGGACATGCAGGAGGCAGTCGATAGGTGGTTCTCTCTCATCATTGATGTTTCTATCTCTCTCTCCCTCTCCCTTCCTCTCTGAAATCCATAAATAAATATATATTTTTTTAAAAAACAGCCAAGGGGGAAAAGAAAGAAGATATCTTGATGTTTGTAATGATTGAAAAGATTAAAATTAAGAGGCAAAATCCTGCATCTCCTTGTTTCATTGTTGATGCAACAATTACAAAATGCCTCATGAAAAAATATATATCCCCTTATGAGACTATTCCTTTAACCCTCCGTTAGGGAAGTGATTAGTTATTAGTGACTTAGGTTACCATATATAATACGTATTCAAATATAAATAAATCCATCTACCTACCTATAGTGTAATTTATATTGAAATATGGTTTGACAACCAAACTGCACATTAGCTAATTTTCAATACACTTTTGACAGACAAAAATGGTTGAATCTTCTGTTAGTTCAATAAAAAGAAAAATTATTTTTATGTGTCGTAACTGCATAGACAAACTATAATAATAGATTCCTTAGTAAGTCAAATTTTTCCCAGTAGAATCTTAACAATACAAGCACAAAAATTTTCCCTAAGATTAATATCTTATGTTTTAAAGTCTTCAAGAAGCCGAAACCGGTTTGGCTCAGTGGCTAGAGCGTCGGCCTGCGGACTGAAGGGTCCCAGGTTCGATTCCAGTCAAGCTGATCGATGTTTCTCTCTCATCGATGTTTCTAACTCTCTATCTCTCTCCCTTCCTCTCTGTAAAAAAATCAATAAAATATATTTTTTTAAAAAAAAAAAGTCTTCAAGAAAAGTAAAATCCATGTTCCTTATCATTTGTCCAAAATAACTGTCACTATGCTTGGGGTCTTATATTCTCTAAATACCAAAATTTTAAAGTTAGCACTGTATTTACTTTTTTGTAGTATGAAATTATAAAGTTATTTCTAAAAACTCTCTATGTATCTCTAACAAGCAACTATGGAATGTTGTGATATTCACATTTCAAGGTTATGAATTTTATACAACAGAAACTGAACTGAACAAGTAGCTAAAAATTGCTAGTTCTAATGTACAACAAAAGACTTTTTAAAAAATGCCAGCAATCAAAACCAACTACCTTCTATGACATTAATGAAGCAGAAATTTAAGTTTTTCATTTTAAAAGACAGTCAAACTTACTTCAGCACATGCACTTTTTTCAACATTGCAAAATAAGTATACCTTAAAAAGTTTAACTTTAGGTGACTTTAGGAACCTTTTTAGTAAATATGTGTTCTTAGACATTTTTCTTATTGGTAGTCATATAGTTAAAGATAGGCTTAAATCAATACAGAATGATACTATTTTTCATATAATTAATTTTTTTCCCAATGATTGTTACTAGTGGTGTTTAGGATAAGAAAGACATGCTCATATTCTGCTCATAGTGGTAAAAATTGGTGTAACCTCTGTAAAGCAATCAGGCAATACAGCCAAAAGCCTTTCAAAAGTATATTCACCCATCATCTGTAATCAATTTCTAGAGATTGCTGCTAAAGGATAAATTGAAATAAGCATATAAGGTTTTAGCAAAAAATTATTCAACTCAGGTTCTGATAAAACTTCTTAAAACATAAAAAGCATAAAAATCTCCAATAAAAAAAGGTTGAAAAAATTATGGTCTATTAACATGCAAGCACTAAAAATGTTTTCAAAATATGTATTAATATGAGAAAATACTTAAGTGAAAAAGATGGCATTAAATATTTGAATCTGTAATAGTTCAAAAGAATACTTAGGGTATGTGTGCATGTTTGTGGGGATGTTAAAAGTAATACACCATATTTAGCCATACAAAGAAATAAAGTCCTCATACGTGCTACAACATGCAAAATAAAAGAAGCAGACACATAAAGCCGCATATTATACAATTCCATTTATATGAAATGTCCAGAATAGGCAAATGCATAGACAAAAAATTGATTATAAGTTGCCAGGGGCTGGCTGAAGAAAGAAATGGGGAATATAATGGGATTTGGGTTTCTTTGTGACATAATGAAAATATTCTGGAATCAGATAGTGGTGATGGGTGCGCAACGTTGCAAATATACTAAAACTCACTAAATTTTACACTTTAGAAGGGTAAATTTTATGGTATGTGGATTATATCACCATAGTAAATAAGAAAAAAGTGATACACTAAAAAAATATTAACAACAGTTAGCTCAGTGGCAGAAGTGTGAATTATTTTCTTCTTCATACATAACTGTATTTTTTTAAATTACCACATACTACTTTTATAAACAAAAATCACATTCTCCTCCTCTCTTCTGGATCATCCCCATCAATTATAAAAACACACACCAAGCTGTTATTTCTCCTACCTATTCTTACAAAATCCAAATCTTCCCTTTATCCTCACTTCCCCTCTTGCACCTTTTATTTCTGACCCCCTTTACAAAAGAGTAGTCTATACTAACTGTTTTCCATTTCTTCTCCTCTAATTCTCTCTTACATGTATTCTAATCCCACTCATTAAAATGTTTATCAAAGTCGCCAACAACACTGTTACATCCAATGGTCAAGTCTCAGCCACTTATTAGCAACATTTGACGAAGCTGATCTGATCCCTTTCCCTGAAACAATGGACACAGCGCTGCTGGTGTTCCTTCTACCTCACCAGTTGTTATGTTCAGCCTCCTGGACTTACTAAGCTGAAGTGGTTCAGAGCTCAATCCTTGGAACTTTCATTTTTCTATCTGTAGTCTCTCTTTTCTATAGAAAACTCATTCATTTTTCTGGCCCCATGATAATAAAATTCAGAAATACTGGTAACTAGTTTCTCCATCTTCTACCCAGCCCCCTACTCTTATGGGGATGGGCTAAGTAAAGTTCTGATCTTGAGTCGGGAAGACATGAATGAGGGCAATCTCTCCTTAGAAGTGAAAAAGAAGAGTGCACCTTTCCACATGCTCAGTTTTCTCCTAATTACCCTGAATCATGCTGATAAAACAAGTGCCAGCTAATCAACTAACCAACTAACTAAAGGTCAATGTCCTGTAAAGCCAAACCACCCAGAGAAACCAAAGAGCCTCAACTGATATTTAAGCCAGAATGAATAATTGCCACTAGGTGGTGCCAAATCGTAGCCAAGACTAACAGATTTGGAACAGGGAGCCCGGTCACCTAACTCCAAGCTGGCCAACTATGCAGGCTTGCTTTGTTATGAACTTCATAACACAACCTTACAGTTGACATGATGAAACTTTATGGTATTTATACACTGAAAACTCCCAATTTTACAACCTGAACTCAGACATCTTACCTGAAATCCAGACCTACCTAATAATCTATTAACTAGAGGCCTGGTGCACAAAATGTGTACGCTCGGGGCGGGAGTCTCTCAGCCCAGCCTATGCCCTCTTGCAGTCTGGGAGCCCTCAGGGGATGTCCGACTACTGCGGAGGCTCCTGCTACCACCACTGTGCTCACCAGCCGTGAGCCCAGCTTCTGGCTGAGCGGCGCTCCCCCTGTGGGAGCACACTGAGCACCAGGGGGCAGCTCCTACGTTGAGTGTCTGCCCCTTGGTGGTCAGTGTGCATCATAGGGACCGATTGTTCCATAATTGGTTGATTTGCATATTAGCCTTTTATTATATAGAACAAGTGGCCCAGTGCATGAAATTCGTGCACAGGGATGGGGAAGGAAAGGGGTCCCTCAGCCCGGCCTGCATTCTCTCCAATCTGGGACCCCTCAGGGATGTCCAACTGCTGGTTTAGGCCCTGTGCTATCGGGCCTAAAACGGTAGTCAGACATCCCTCTCGCAATCCAGGACTGCTGGCTCCTAACTGCACACCTGTCTTCCTGCCTGATCGCCCCTAACCACTTTGCCTGCCGGCCTGCTTGCCCCCAACTGCCCCCCCCCCCTTGTGCTGGCCTGCTCATCCCCAACTGCCCTCCCCAGCTGGCCTCATGGCCCCCAACTGTCCTCCCCTGCCGGCCTCATGGCCCCCAACTGTCCTCCCCTGCCAGCCTCATGGCCCCCAACTGCCCTCCCCTGCCGGCCTCATGGCCCCCAACTGTCCTCCCCTGCCAGCCTCATGGCCCCCAACTGCCCTCCCCTGCCGGCCTCATGGCCCCCAACTGTCCTCCCCTGCCAGCCTCATGGCCCCCAACTGCCCTCCCCTGCCGGCCTCATGGCCCCCAACTGTCCTCCCCTGCCAGCCTCATGGCCCCCAACTGCCCTCCCCTGCCGGCCTCATGGCCCCCAACTGTCCTCCCCTGCCAGCCTCATGGCCCCCAACTGCCCTCCCCTGCCGGCCTCATGGCCCCCAACTGTCCTCCCCTGCCAGCCTCATGGCCCCCAACTGCCCTCCCCTGCCGGCCTCATGGCCCCCAACTGTCCTCCCCTGCCAGCCTCATGGCCCCCAACTGCCCTCCCCTGCCGGCCTCATGGCCCCCAACTGTCCTCCCCTGCCAGCCTCATGGCCCCCAACTGCCCTCCCCTGCCGGCCTCATGGCCCCCAACTGTCCTCCCCGGCCAGCCTCATGGCCCCCAACTGCACTCCCCAGCCGGTCTCCCAGAAGGTCTCCTGGTCTAATTAGTATATTACCCTTTTATTAGTATAGACTAGAGACCCGGTGCACGAAATTTGTGCAGAGGGGAGGAAGGGTCCCTCAGCCAGCCTGTGCCCCCTCACAGTCCAGGAGCCCTCGGGGGATGTCCAACTGACGACTTAGGCCTGTTCCCTGTCTCCGCCACCACCGCTGCGCTTGCCAGCCATGAGCCCAGCTTCTGGCTGAGCGGTGCTCCCCCTGTGGGAGCGCACTGATCACCAGGGGGAAGCTCCTGCATTGAGCGTCTGCCCCCTGGAGGTCAGTGTGTGTCATAGCGACCAGTCGTTCTGCCGTCGGGCCAAAACCGGCTCTCTGACATCCCCCAAGGGGTCCCAGATTGCAAGAGGGCGCAGGCCAGGCCAAGGGACTCCACCAGTGCACGATTGGGGCTGGGGAGGGACGTGGGAGGTTGGCTAGCCAGGGAGGACTGCGGGAGGCCTCCAGGGCATGTCCAGCCCTAATTGCTCAGTCCCGATCAGCCAGACCCCAGCAGCAAACTAACCTACCAGTCAAAGTGTCTGCCCCCTGCTGGTTAGTGCACGTCATAGTGACTGGTCAACCAGTCGACTGTCTGGCCCCTGGTCATCAGTGCACGTCATAGCGAGCAGTTGAGCAGCCTTAGCATATCATTAGCATATTATGCTTTGATTGGTTGAATGGCCAACTGGATGACCGGACACTTAGCATATTAGGCTTTTATTATATAGGATTATTGCTGCTTAGAGGTCTAACAGCATCTCATACCTGATATGCCTAAAACTGAACTCCCTATCTTATCCTCCTACTCCCTGATTTTTCAGTACTGTAAGTGATTTATTCCCAATACTTAAAATAGTGCTGAGCATGTAATGAATACTAGATATGTTACATGTTAACTATGTGGGAAAATATGTGATAAAAGCAGGTGATAAACCTACATGAAAGTATAACAGTATAGCATTAAAAGCATAATTCAAAACTAGACTGCCACTTTGTAGCTGTGTAATTTTGGTGCAAGTTTCTTGTAACCTCTCTAAGCCATGATATGTTCACCTGACCAGTGAGAATAAAAGTATTAATATTAAATGCTTAAAGATGAACTGGGTGAATGTGTATAAAGCAGAAGTGGGGAACGTTTTGATGCAAAGGGCCATTTGGATATTTATAACATCATTAACAGGCCATACAAAATTAACATCTTAAAAATTAGCTTGCTATATTTGGTTAAACATTTAATTAACTCACCCCTAATGCTTGGCAAGACCAGACCAAATGATCTCTCAGGCCTTATCTGGCCCTTGGGCCGGATGTTCCCCATCCCTGATAAAGGCTGAAAAGAAGACCTAAACCAGGGGTTAACAAACTAAGGCCTATATGAGTCAGGTGATACAGCCATGCCCACTCATTTATGTGTTATTTATGTCCTCTTTCACTTTACAATGCAGAGTTCAGTAGTTACAAGAGAGACCATATAGCCTACAAAATGATCTGACTGTTTATAGAAAGTTTACTGACCCCTAATCTAGATAACAACATGCACTCAGTGAACATCATTATCTAGTCATTATGTATCTGCAAGGGTATGTTTGTGTGTATATAATTCCTAACTTGCCACATTACAAAATTCTTACTTCCCAGATAGAAAATAAAAAGACATATGACCCCTAAATGCACTAGCCCTTCTACGATACCTAGTTTTTGAGACATCCTGATAATTAAATATTATAAAAAGGGATACTATAACTCTCAAATGGATCAATCCACCTTTACTTTTTGAGAAAATAGTTTCCATATCATACAGTATGCTCAAGAGTATTTTTTGGCAGGGAGGAGTAGGTTGGCAGGGGTAGCCCACAAAAACAAATAAACAATGATTGTGGTACTATAATTCTAAAACAGCAGGGTTACAGTGATAAACTTAAAATTCCAAGTACCAGAAACAAAATCTACTTGTAGGAATTGGACCTGTATTCATGGGAAAATGTCATAACTTTGTGATCTGTTTGTAATTTCATGAATAAGTTTCATAATTAAATACAGGAAATTTATCAGCCTGTCTACCTACCCCCCTCTCCCCAGGCTAATAATAACAACAGGCTAGAAATAAGACAATTTTCTGTCTCACTGATTATAACCTGGAATAATCTCCACTTAAAATTCAGGATGACATATTCATCCTTTCATGTTTGAAAATTAAAATTCAAACAGAAAAATCTGGCAGTTCTTTAAAAAAGAAAACTCCAAGAAAATCCAAAATACTCATTTATGATTGAGTTGAATAAGGAGGGGGAAAAATCACTTGAAGCCAAAATTTCTATTAAAAATATGCTAGAGGAGGCAGGCACCATGCTGGAGGCAAACATAGTTTCTCAGAAACTCCAACAGCAAGTTATTTCTCCATTAAAACATATTGTTGAACAAGATATGAAGCAGCTGGCATTTAGAGGTCACACTAAATGGAAAAACAACAGTTTTATATACTAGGTTATCATTAAGCTAGGCAAGATGCTCTGACCAACTAAAGGAATAGCAGATTCTTATCTCCCATCTCATATTCACTCTAGGGCATATGCTCATAAAACTTGTCTCTTCATGTTTAGTTGGCAGAACATGTATAACTGAATTCCAGAAAGCTAAAAGTACTTACAGCACTCTGTTTTATTATCCTATTAAATAATTTTACTTTAAAGTTTCTTTTAAAAACAATTATTAAATTGTTATAAAATTCTGCCAAAATGTGAGCAGCATATTCTACAAATTCACCCTGATCCACACAATACATGTCACTGTGAGGTATAATGTTCTTACCTTGTTCTTCACTTCCTTCCTTACAAAGACTAGAGCTCTGGCCCAGACTTAAACTGATATCATCAGAAGTCTTAGCAGTGTCTGTATCTCCTACAAAGTTAAGAGAAACATGTGAAGATATTATATTAAAAATAACAACTGTACACTGACATAACAAGGAAGGACATCAAAGAGTACAGTAGATATCTACTATATTAGTTCACTATATGCTGTGTCAGTATTCTCTAGCTACAAAAGCAGTAGACTATCAGACCACATAATTATTCTAATAGCACTAAAAACAAATAATATGGAAAGCTTTATATTGTTAGCTAATAAAACTATTTCTTTAAAAAGAAGCAGTTGTGTTTTTTTTTTTTTAATGAAAATTGAAATTGAAACAACATAAATTTCCCAGGGCAAATTAGTAAGCTAAAAAATTGTAAGATTAAAATAATATAAATTTATTTGAAATCCTATATAATAAAAGCCTAATATGCAAATAGACCAAACGGCAGAACGACTGGTTGCTATGACATGCACTGACCACCAGGGGGCAGACGCTCAACGCAGGAGCTGTCCCCTGGTGGTCAGTGCACTCCTACAGGGGGAGCACCCCTCAGCCAGAAGCTGGGCTCACGGCTGGCGAGCACAGCAACAGTGGCAGGAGCCTCTACCACCTCTACTGCAGGCAGGCGGTAAGGAGCGAGGAGTCCTGAACTGCAAGAGCCCCGGACTGCGAGAGAGGTGTCTGACTTCCAGCTTAGGCCCTAAGCCAGCAGGCGGACATCCCCCGAGGGGTCCCGGACTGCAAGAGGGTGCAGGCCGGCCTGAGGGTCCCCACTCCCCAGTGCACAAATCTTGTGCACCGGGCCTCTAGTAAATGTATAAAATAAAAGGCATATTTTCAGATGTATAGAAAAACATTTTCCCTTTCTTATTGCACCCAATTTAAAGGTTTCACATTAAATTACTCCATTTTTCATGAATCTCACTAAAACCCACAAAAGTATTTTCCCTCAAGGCAAGGAAGTTTAATAGAACAAAATTTACAATTAATGCAATGTAATGCAAATGGTCAAATACCTTTGTGAAATTTGAATGATGAAAAGGGAACACAATTTAAATCAAGTAACCTTTAGTATCAGATACATAATTTTATCTACAAAATAATTTCAAGAACAATTTTTATTACATGTGAATATAAAATGCTCAGTTATCTTTATTACAGCCAAAAAATAATGGAAAATCAGAGACAACTTTCAAGTTAGATCATGTCTACCTTTAATAGTTGTTGCTGTTCCAAGACGAGAAGAACCAGATCCAATCTGAAAAATGGCATGAAACAAGTAAAACTAATTAAAATGCTAGTTCTATGTTATTATCAATATACTAGCAAGATCATCAAACCAAATTATTATCAAAACATATAATCAGTCACTTTTATCAATATTAAAAGATACCGTTTAGGCATTTTACATCAGAGTCACAGGCCTGTTTGCTGTTGCACAACTGTGTGTACATTACAGGTGTGCTGGGACACTGAATCCCTGAGTCCCTCTGTATGCTCAGGATTCATGGAACCCCCAGGGTAGGATGCCTCCAACCTCAAGCAATCTATGCCATGTAATTATCTTTTTTTTTTTTTTTAATCCTCACCCGAGGAGTCAGGATATTTTTCCATTGATTTTTTTGAGAGTGTGAAAGGAAAGGGGGGAGGGGAGAGAGAAACATTGATGTGAGAGAGACACATAGATTGGTTACCTCCTCCCACATGAGCCCTGACCTGGGATAGAGATTGAACCTGCAACCCAGGTATGTGCCTTTGACTGGGAATTGAACCCAAGACCCTCCGGTGCGTAGGTCGATGCTCTAACCACTGAGACATGCCAGCCAAGGCCAATTATCATTTTTTTATATTGCATCATGATATGTTCATGTTATAAACAAAATCAAAATTAGGTATTGAGTCTATCTGAAATAAATTCAGACTGATCAAGATATATAAAGGGAAGATTTGGAGGACAAAACAATATATCCCAAAAAGAGCAATCTAAATCTTCAACTGTCACACTGTTAAATCAATATGTACTTTCCTCAGTTCCAGACAAAAAGTACTTCTTTGTATATTGCTATAACATATTTAGAAATAATTAAAAATTAAGACATCTATGAAAAATGAATTTTTAGCACAACCTATATAAACAGAAAACTAAAATCTACTGAACTTTTAATGCTTATATTAAAGATGGTATAACACTACCCTAAAAATTTCACAACCATCATTTATTATACTACTATAAAAATTATGTTAACAAATACCACAAATTCCACAAACACCTTACGAAATAAAATATAACAACGTGACAGTTACTAAATCAACAAGTCTCAGTAACTCTTTCTATAATCTGTTTTCAAGGGATTCAAGAAGAAAACACTCAAGCAAATTTAACATCTTAGAATAAAATTAAAAACATTCAAGTAATATTTTGTATTTTACTAAATCTTTCCTTTCATCGATTCAATTGAACAAAAGTATACCATAAGAAATTTGCTCAAAATATAAGTTAATACTGACTTTGAAGGAGTATGAGGGACTTTCTTGATCTGGATGGCAATTAAATATATACTGTGTGTGTATGTAAAAATCCACTTAAGATATGTATACTATATAAAAGTTATATGGCAGTGAATAATAAAATATGCATACACCAACATGTTAAAACTACTAATAAATTCTTGATATGGCCAATAAAAATGAACTTTGCAATATATGTAACTGTTGATTAAACTGTATGCTCAGCAAAAAAATGTACTTACTGTGAAAACTCACCCTAATACCAAAACCAGATAAAGACAACACAATGAAAGAGAATTACAGGCCAATATCCCTCATGAGCATAGATGCCAAAATCCTCAACAAAATCCTCACAAATCAGATCCAGCAGTACATCAGAAAGATCACACACCGTGACCAAGTAGGATTTATCCCAGGGATGCAAGGATGGTACAATATCCGCAAATCAATAAACGTAATACATCACATAAACAAATTGAGAGATAAAAACCACATAGTCATATCAATCGATGCAGAAAAAGCATTTGACAAAATCCAACACCCATTTTTGATAAAAACTCTCAGCAAAGTGGGAATAGAAGGATCATACCTCAACATAATAAAAACCATATATGACAAACCCACAGCCAACATCATACTCAATGGGCAAAAACTAAAACCATTTCCCCTAAGAACAGGAATAAGACAGGGATGGCCACTCTTACCACTCCTGTTCGACATAGTACTGGAAGTACTAGTCATTGCGATCAGACAAGAAGAAGAAATAAAGGCATCCAAACTGGAAAAGAAGAAGTAAAACTATCATTATTCGCAGATGACATGATACTGTACACAGAAAACCCTACAGACTATATCAAAAAATTATTAGACTTAAGAAATGAATTCGGCAATGTAGCAGGATACAAAATCAACACCAAGAAATCTATGGCATTTCTATACACCAATAGTGAACTTACAGAAAGAGAGACTAAAAAAGCAATCCCATTTACTATCACACCAAAAAAATTAAGATACCTAGGAATTAACTTAACTAAAGAGGTAAAAGACCTCTACTCAGAAAACTACA
>NW_005357962.1:320586-336425 GCF_000412655.1 Myotis brandtii | reverse complement strand
CCCAGTGTCTTATGTACATTGGACTGGGGGGTAGGGGAGGCCAGGGGATTGTCAAGGAGGGGAAAAAAAAAGGAGACATATGTAATACTATTTGTAATACTTTAAGCAATAAAAAAAAATAAGAATATCAATAAAATATGTTAATAAATAATCAAAACATTATTAATCAGCAAGATAAATACCAAATGACTATTACAGACAGGAGAACTTCTGAGACCACCATCAGGAATAGGAAAAAAAGCCAAATAAAATCACACAGGTTTCTACCTGGTTGCTTGGATCTAGGCCAGCATAAGAATTTCTTGAACTGCAACCAACTGGTGGTGTGGCCTCTCGAATGAACTCGGACATTTCAATACCTCCACCAGGATCACTGTGGGAAAGAATGAGAAAAAGAGAGAAACTGCCATTATTCCGCCACCAATGGCTTTCTTTTTATTATTTTTTCTATAAAATTAAGAGGTTCTGGTTTTTAATAGAGCAAATGGTAAAAAAAAAAAAATGATCATTTTTCATTTATAAACCTAAGAATTTGAACTATTTTATAAACACGTCACTCCTTGAAAATACTTAAAAACACTCTCTCAAATTGTCTACAATCAACATTAGAAACTGACCTTAATCTATACTAATAAAAGGGTAATATGCTAATTAGGGCAAACGTCTTCCGGACATCCATCAGGACAAAGCCACAGCGGCTGCGAGGCCTGGGGCTCATGGCAGCCATGGGCTCAGGCAGCTGTGGGCTCAGGCAGCTGAGAGGCCCCGGTCTCAGGCAGCTGTGAGCCCTGGCAGCTGCGAGGCCTGGGGCTCAGGCCTCGCAACTGCCACCGCCGGCAGTGGCAGCAGCAGCAGGGTGATGGGGACGACACCTTCCCTGATCAGCCCGGTCGCCTCCTGCAGATGGAGGCCAGGTAGGACATCTCCTGAGGGCTCCTGGACTGTGAGAGGGGGCAGGCTGGGCTGAGGGATGCCCCCCCCACCCCCACCAGTGCACAGATTTTCATGCACCGGTCCTCTAATTACAATTATAATAGGCACACCAAACAGAGTACATATTTTGTGATGTGTGTCATATAAACACTCTAGAAAAGAAATGATTTGCCTTTTGTTTCCTAAGAGCAAAGAGAAATCGGTCATTGTAAACATAGCAAGTAATGAGATATTATACCACTCTCAGGACCAGTCTGACTGAGCTGTGCGACACAATGATGGACATGCAAAAGAACAGTCATCCTGGTCAAGCAACTTACATCTGTATTTTTTTTAAGTTAACAGCACTTAACTGGGATACTAACTTGTTTTATACAACTGGAAACCTAAAATTGTGTGTAGGAGTTAGGAGTTAGAAGGCTTAAGTTAAATAAAATGATGCTCACTATATAGTAACAACAGTTACTAGATAAAAGAGAAAAGTTCTAGGTTCAAAAAACTGGGGAGGTCCCTATATATAGTAGTACTTAAAGATGATGGGATTCCCCCAAATTAGGAAAAGCGATTACACCAATTTTTTAAAAATGTATAAAGTTCCTTAGGAACACAACTTTTAGAACAACTCAGGCCTAAAATTTATCATAACCTTATTTTTTGCCCCAAGTTTTTTATTTATTCTATCTGGCATATACAGAATTAAGTACTCAATAATTTTTTAGCTATTATTATCAAGGATAAAAGTTCTAGGATATATGCTAGGCATTATAGTGGATATAAACTATTTTGCCATCCAACACTTAATTCAGCCTTTTCATTAACAAAACAAACAAAAAAGAAACCCAAAATTCTTCTGGTGAACCACCCCATCCCAAACTCTCAGATGGCTTTGGATGAGGCTGACCCATCCTCAGTGAGTTCTACTAACCAAAGTCAATCAGCAGGTCCTATTCTCTTGGTGATAGAGCTCAGTTCTAGAATAAGCACATGCATGACCCAACTCAAGCTAGCCTGAATCAGGCCAGGAGTATTCTATTGTTGAGAAAAGACATTTATCTCTATCTGCTAGTGTTAATGTAGCTGCTTTTTCTCTTTCTTTTTTACAACTACAACGGGAGAGGCTGTCTAAAAAACCAATGAAAAGAAAAGGTCACAGCCTGGTGAAGGGAAACAGGACCACAAAGTGATTGTTTAAAATCACACCTTCCGACCACTTTGAAATCACACATTTGAAGACATCCCTTACATATAGATTTTTCAGTAATGTGAGTCATAATTCCCTTAGCCTGTTTGGGTGGGGTATTCTGACAGCTGCCATCAAAAGATATGGGCAAAATAGAATTTGCTTATAAGTGTTGCTTCCATGCAACACTTATCATGATAAGTATTTATCACGATATCATATTTAGTGTTCTTATTAATGGTTTCATAACTATCAGATCCCTATTTGCTTAAGGGTTCCTAACTCTAGGCCACCGACTATAGATAGGTAATATTCAATAAAGAAAATTAGCTTTCTAACTTGCTATCCATTTATAAAAATAAAGCATATTGGAAATCGGTTACAAATCTGATAACCAATTCAGCATACAAATGTCCATGTGTGAGAAAAGTGGAACATGCTCGAGTTTGTTAGTTGTTTGGTGTTAACTCATACAAGACATACAGGCCAGGATGAGGAATATTTTTCTAATCTGGTAAAACCTTAAGTGAGTATATAGAGACAGCTATTACCATACTGAACTAGTGATGAATAATATCCAGCAACATCACTCTATCTCCACTGGAATGCATTCTCTAAGTCAGATTCCATGAAAATCAGAAGATGGAGAGCAAGGTAAAGACTAAGGAAAAAATATACAATACCAGAGAAAGGTTTATATAGGTTTGCCTAGTTTATATACTTCAACTTTACTGATATATAAATTACAGATCATCCATTTAAACTCTGCACTTCAACAGCTTTTAGTATATTCCTAAAGTTGTGCAACCATCACCACAGTTAATGTTAGAATATTTTTATCCACCAAAGCAAATCCCTTTAGCTTTTACCATCTTATCCACTTCCCATCTTGCCAAGGCCTAAGTAGCCACTAATCTATTTTCTGTCGCTACAGATGCCTATTATGGACATCTATAATGATAAAAGCATAGTATGCTAATTAGACCAAACAGCCGAATGACCTTTCGGATGTCCTTCCGGATGACCCTCTGGAAGAAGCTGGGGCTGCAAGGGCCGAATTCCTTGCACGGATTTTGTGCATCGGGCCTCTAGTTTCACATAAATGGAATCATATATTATGTGGTCACTTGTGACTGGCTTCTTTCACTTGGCATAATGTTTTCAAGGCTCACCCATATTGTAGCATGTATCAGCACTTTATACCTTTTCATGGCCTAATAATATTCCATTTAATAAATAAAATACATTTTGCTTATTTAGTCATCAGTTGATAGATAACCTTGCCTAGTTTTTTGTTATTTATTTAAGGTTGTTTTTTATTGATTTTAGAAAGAGAGGAAGGGAGAGGAGGGAGAGAGACAGAGAGAGAAACATTGATGTGAGAGAGAAACATCTATTGGCTGCCTCCTGCACCCCCCGAAACCTGGGCAGGTGCCTTGGGCAGGAATGGAACCAGCAACCTTTTGGTGCAATGAGCCACATGGGCTAGGGTAATCTTGCCTAGTTTTATACATTATTTCTGACAGCAAGTCCAAATGATTATAATCTGAATGTAATATTACTAATTAAAATAAAAGCAAATATTTACTAAGTAGTACATTCTAGTCATGGGAACATGTGCTCTATTTGCATTTTCTCATGAAGTATTTTCTTAAAACCTATGATTTAACAGATGAAAAAAACTAAAAACCAAAGGGTGAAAAAACTTGGCTAGGGTCTCAGAGGAGCAAACAACATGCACTGAGTCACTGGTATGTGGAGTTCAAGTGGGAAGGGAGGATAAAAATAACACTTACACAGCACTCTACAATGTGTTATCATATCTGTTTTTTGTTTTTTCCCCACACACCTGAATGTAGGCACTCAAAACAGTAAAGACTGAGAAAAGATTTGAACACCAGATCTGTACAACTCTAAAGCTCACAGTCTAAGATACCATTACTGCCTTTCAACAAATAAGACACTGAAATTCCCTTTCCAGCTCAAAACCAAAAATAAACACCATCATCTGGCAAGTTTCTTAACGTCAGCAATGCTGACATTTGGGGTCATGTAATTCTTGATTGTGGGGACCATCCTGTGCATAGCAGCATCCCTGACCTCTACAAACTAGATGCCAGTAGCACTCCCCCTAGTTGTGACAAGCAAAAATGTCTCTTAGGGGCAAATCACCCCCGGCTGAGAAACAATGTTCTAGAACTAATGCTCAATGGCCAACATTGAGTAAGAAGAAGATATTAAGGAAGTGAAAAAGAAGAAGAAAACAATGGATGACTCCTTAAAAAAATCCTCTAGCAAAATTACTATACCTCTCTCTTCTCTATAAATTTAGAAGCAGAACTGTTAGCCAGCCACATGTATACTAAATATAGCTAAACATATAAAACAGCTGAGTAAGAATTTTCTTTATTGGCAAGCCTTGCCAATTTTCAGCAATGGAGAGTTTTAGCACATACTACCTGGAAAACATAGTAATTTAAAATTCTCACAGAAGCAAAATGGTCAACTGTAGTAAGCAATACACCAAATTTGACCTTTATACCTTAATTTCCCCATCTGTTAAAAAATATATACCAGGTACAGGGCAAGGCAGAAAAGAAGAAGGATAGAGTCTAATCTGAATTATAAAGGAGACTTCACAAACTAATTTGTTGATTATTAGCACCATTAACTGCTCAGATTTTCATCAGAAACATCCTAGCACCATTGACAAATATAGATTACAATGTTGTTCATAAAAGTATGACTACATAAAAACAAAGTTCCTAAACAAAATAAATCTTCAGAAAACTTAGCCTAAAATTCACTTATATACAGTTTAAATATATCCTTAATTTATAATACTGTAAGCATTACTGCTATGAGAAACAGAGAGAAAATGTGGTCTATCTCCTAAATGTTTTTGTTCAAATCATAAAATTCTAAGTGTAATTTCCTCTGCGGAAACATTAGAAATGTAATACAAACAATGACTTTGCCTCTTCCTATAAGATACAGATTTAATAAGCATTTTTAACTGCTGCACTGCAGTCAAAGAAAACCATCAGACTCAAGTAGTCCTACTATATTCATTCATTCATTCATTCATGCAACAAACTGACAGCTTTTATGTACTAAGCACAGAGATAGGCTCTGGAAATAAAAGTACAGATTTTCTTGTTCATGTCTTTTCCTCAGAAAAAAATGTGAGTCACAAGGTGGGAAGGTGGGGTAAGGGAGACATCAAAAACAAAAATCTATAACAAAGACCCTATTTGATGGTGAAATTTAAAAACACTTTGAAATTAGAAAAACACATGGATGTACACTAATACTACTTCAATTTAACCATGTGCTAGAAATCATAGCCAATGAAAAAGTTAAACAAGAAGTATAAGGACTAGAAAGGAAGAAATAAAACATCATTTACAGAAAATCAAGAAAGAAACTATAAAGTTTCATTGTTGATAGGGAGTTTAATAAGTTTGCTGGATACAAAGTAAACTGCTAAATTCGTTTAAAGGGAAAAAACAAAAAAGTAGTTATAAAAAATGTATAATAGCAGAGAAAGTATAAAATAATTTGGCTAATTTAACAAAAGCTACATAAACCTTTTAATGGAAAAATAATAAATCTTCACTGAAAGACCTTAAAAAAGACTAAATAAATGGAGAGATTCAATTTGGTAAAGATAGCAATTCAACTTAATTCCAATAAAAATCCTTAGTTCTTGCAGGATTTCTCATTTATCCTTTGTTCTAATTGTAATATGGCCTATGGGCACTATTAGTCACATGAGTACTAATAGTACTATGAGTACTATTATATGCCTCATCATTCAGATGAGGAAGTCAAGCCATACAAAACTTAGTAACTCCTCCAAGATCATACAATCAGGAAGTGATTCAAGCCCCCATACATTAAGTGCAGAGTTTATATTCTGTTTGCTTACCCGCTATACAAGAGTACGCATTTCCTAATAGAAACAAAATAAACTTAAGAAATACTCAGAACCCATTAAAAAAAAAAACTGAAGTTTTACAAGACATAACAGACAAGTGAATAAGTGGGTATACACAGCATCTCTCTATTTAAAGGTTGCATTCTCTCCAGATTTAATAGAATTATCATCAAAACTCTAAAGGTATTTTCTGGAGGATGAGCACACAGGGGACATCTCACAAAAATCTAAGCAAGTATATGCATGAGAATAACCAATATAACATTGAAAAAATATATTGAAGAGGGATTCACACTGCTAAGTATTAAACTTATTAGAAAGCCAAAAAGGAGTATGTTATACACAAAAAAAAAGACAGGAAGATCAATGGGGCAGAAAACAAAACCCAGAAATTGACATAAGTAATGTACATAAAAAATAAAGGATTTAAAATCACTGCGGAAAAAAATTTAGTATTCACTAAACAGTGTTGGGACTAAACCTACAAAAGAAAATCAGAATGTTTTCAGATTGACTACAATTTAAGAGTGAAAAATAAAATAAGAATACTGAAAGTAGACGTGTGAATTATTTATATAATTTGGAATAAGAAAAAAAATCCTGCAAAACTTGACATATTATGTGTACAACTAATAAACATTCACAGAATAGATCACATAAAAATAAATTGTGGCATATAAATAAATATGCTTTAAAACCAGGTTACAGAATGGGCACAATACAATAATCACATCACTGTACTCATGCAGGATCTACATCATTACAGAGTGACATGGGGGACCTTACCTCGGTCCATTGCTGTCTTTTCTCCTGATTGAACAGTTGCCTTGCTCAGCTTTGGCTCGCTGATCTTTGAACTCATTTGCATTCCTATCTACAACTTCTCCAGCATCCAGTGCTCTGTGGAGTCGATAGTTGACCATCTTCAGAACAATGAAAACAGCAGCTATCACAGGACAATAAACTGCTACTATAATCATGGAAGAAGGAAGGGCCTTTGAGAGGAAAAAAATAAAGATGTGCATTTTTAAATATCTTATATTTCATTCAGTTAGAAAAATATGTAATTAAGAATAAACATACACAGTCACACACACAGCATCAATTATGTTACTATTACTAAGTTGCAAAAGTAAAAGACAGCACTGCCCAATACAATAGCCACTAGATACATGAGGCTACTGAGCACTTGAAATGTGGTTAGTCTGACTGAATTGTGCACTGTAAATAAAATAACACGGGATTTTGAAGACTCACTATGAAAAAAAAAAAGTGTAAAACATCTCAATAATTTTTATATTGATTACATGTTGAAATAACATAGTACTGCATTAAATAAAATACTATTAAGATTAATTAAATCTGTTTTTATTTATTTTTAATGTGGCTACTAGAAAAACTTTAATTACATATGTGATTACATATGTTAATTACCATGTTTGTCTATTATTAGATAGGATGGCCTAAGCTGCAGTCGGACATCCATAGTGCTGCTGAGGAGGCAGGAGAGGCTCCCACACCACCGCTGGTACTGGCAGCCATCAGCCTGGCTTGTGACTGAGCAGATCTTGCCTGGCCAGCCTGGATGAGGGGCTGAGGGCTGTTTTCAGGCTGCCCGCACCCCCTTCAGGGTGGGGGTCCACACTGGGGTGCCTGGCCAGCCTGGATGAGGGGCTGAGGGCTGTTTTCAGGCAGGCCAAGCCTGCAACTGAAGCTCCCAGTCTCTCCTTTTTTTCTTTTTTTATTCTGGATTTACCTTCTGTAATTGAAACTTTGTTGCGGCTCCAGCTCCGAGGCTGGCTGGCTGAAAGCAGGTTTCTGGGGTTTGTTTAGCTTCTATAATTGCAACACTGTTGCTTAGACTGGAGCTCAGAGCCCGGCTGCAGCAGGCGGGGAACCTTGGCTTCCCCAATCACTGGAGCAAGCCCACCTCATGTTCACTTCAGCTGCCTGGCTGCCGGCCGCCATCTTTGTTGGCAGTTAATTTGCATATCGCCCTGGTTAGCCAATGGGAAGCGTAGCGGATGTATGGTTAATTACCATGTTTGTCTATTATTAGATAGGATGGCCTCAGATTCACTATTGGTAGAGACTATAAAACTAGACTCAACTTATGTCCACATTCATAAGAAAAAAAAATCACACTGGATGTCTATAGCTCTAGATTCCAAATGTTTTCATTTATCTGAGAACATAACTACATTTGCTTGGAAAGATAACCTCAAATTTTTGAGATGGTAAAATTGAAAAGATCCTGGTGAAACAGGCAGGTGTAGAATATGGATGTAATAAAAATGTGTGCTTTTTATTTTCTTTTTAAGTTATTTGGGAGGGAGAGTAATATTTTTGGATTGGATATGGGCATAATAAGTATATATTTGGTATTTTTAAATATTTAGATTAAGAAGTCATTCATATTAGGGTATATAAAAAATAAAACTGTGGGGCAGCAGGGGAGAGGTAAATGGGGGGAAAGGGAGAATTATGTAATAATTTAAACAATAACAAATTTAAATTAAAAAAATAAAACTGTGATTCTAATTAAAAACATCATTGAATAACTGACTTAGACTTATAATTTTAAGCTGAAAATGTATTTAAAATTTTACAAAATCCATAAATATCAGGTTTAAAAGAGTTAAGTACTTTGAAATATTTGTAAGATAGCTTAAGTACTTAAAAATGAATACTAAATTTAAAAACGCAATTTAAGCTAAAAGGATCTTAAGCCATATTTTAAAAATCAAATCTCTTAAAAATGACTGTAAAATGTTTTCAACCTGTAAAGAGTCGAGTTTAAAATTATAAGTTGTTCAATTTATAGTGTTAATAAACTTAGCATTCATTGTGTAAAAAAAGCTCTGAATAAGTTAAGCAGAAAATACACACACATACACACACATTCAAATTAATAAAAAATTCAAAGTAAACACAAATATGAACCCATATACTACTCAGAGTATTTACAAAAATTCTGCATGATGCTGATTTACACGTAATATGTTCACCTAAGAACTAGAATTCTTGGAGATCATTTAGTTCAACACACTCATTTCCAGACAGGAAATTTAGACCTACAGACTCTGAATGACTTAGTCAAAATTACCATCTTAATAATATCAAAGCAACAAAAGTAAACAAGGTTTCTTATACCTATGCCACGGCATGTTTTACTATATACCACAATACCAATTGCATTTTGTCAATGAAAAACGAGTGAGAGTTCCATCATTGTTCACCGTAGTCCATAGTAAGATAAAAATGATTGATTATATTAATCAAGTGGATGGAAAGAGAGCAATCTCTCCATTACTCAGAGTGGCAGACAATGGAAATGTTAATGGCCTCTTCACGTGGGAAAAGATAAAAGAAACTACTTAATATTGAATAGTCTATCGTATTTGCCTCTACAAATGAGTCAAAGACGAATGCCTAAAACAGATCTAAATAAACTCTCCCTTCCCTACTATCATATTGCCAAAAGCAGTAGATAATTGAGTGCCAAGAAACACACTAAAATGTGTAGGGTCTATATATATAGTAAGTACAGAATTCCTTTTAAACACTGATTATTGAAAAGACTGAAAACAAAACAAAAAGTATGTGACCATTTCATACTGAAAACTAGTATCAGATGATGAACGCTTGTATTTCCTATTCAAACTACAAATGGAACCCTTTATTTTATACTATGTTTTTTTATACAGGTTCTTTTAAGCCCTGTCAGAGTTTACCCCTGAGGTTTCCAGGTGACAGCTGAGCTGTGCTGCAACAGTTTCACTTTTCCCAAAGAGATAAAGTGCATAGGTACACACTGGGCTGTTGTGTAACTTTGTTCTCTACTCTACCTGCATTACTTCAAGGGCCTCTCAGCTGATCTCCGCACAAGTGACAATATTAGTATCAAATCATAAATGGATCACAAACCCTCCCTGTACTGTGCTTCACTAATATTACAAGAAAATTTTAAAAGATGTCTGCATTTACATGAGTTTCACTGGTCCCCTAAAATCAAACACCAAAAAATGAGAAACTAGTCAGGTCATCTATTTTTTAGTTTTATAAATTATATATCAAAGAGCAAACCTAGTAGTATTTACCATTCATTATTATATTTTACTAGAGGCCCAGTGCACAAAATTCGTGTGTGGGGGGGCGGTCCCTCAGCCCGGCCTGCACCCTCTCCAATCCAGGACCCCTCAGGGGATGTGCAACTGCCGGTTTAGGCCCGATCCCACAGGGGTTGGCAGTCAGACATCCCTCTCGCAATCCAGGACCGCTGGCTCGTAACCACTCACGTGCCTGCCAGCCTGATTCCCCACCCTTTTATTAGTATAGATTAAATTAGATATACAAATACTGTGTTTTCAAAGAAAGATTTTCAGAGACATTACAATTTTCAGCCTCATTCTCCATTCTCCGTTCTCCAGAGAGGGGAGAAGGGCTGGAAATGGAGTTAATAATTGACCCGTGCCTATGTGATGAGGATTAAATCAGAAAACTAAAGTAGATCATCCATGGGCATATACAGCACAATGACTATGTGGGTTTTTTCATTCATTTGTTTTTAAATTGAATTTAAACAGAGGAAGGGAGAAAGGAAGGAGAGAGAGAAGAGAAGAGAGAGGGGAGAGAGGGGAAAAGGAATAGGAGAAGAGAAAGAAGAGAGAGGAGAGGAGAAGAGAGGGAGGAGAGAGAAACATCTATGTGCAGGAGAAACATCGATAGGTTGCCACATGCACACGCCCTGACCAGGGATCGAACCCCCAACCTAGGTATGTGTCCTGACCAGAAATCTAATCCGCCACCTTTTGGAGTACAAGGCAATGCTCCAACCAACTGAGCCACACCAACCAGGCTATGTAATGTTTTTAATAATATTTAAACAATGTAGTGACATCAAAGCTAAGTAAACAAAAAGACCTCTGAGTAGAAATATAGGATGTCCCCAAAATATATATTCATACTTGAACAGCTGATAGCTCAACTGATATTTCTTTTCAAATTTAACTTATTGTGCCTTTATAATTATTCAAATATATATACATTTTTGGGAATACCCTGTAGTTCAGAGGAACCATAGATGAGCTACGAAAAAGATAAGGTAGATATGACTTGTAAAACATCAAGGTAAATACTATTCAGATAATGAGTGACAAGAAGTCACCGGAAAACAAATAAATACTTCCATAAAAGGATAAAGAAAAAAACAACAATCTATATTTCAAACAAAAATGGTATGCTTAATAGTAAAACACTAAAATTCCCAATAAAGTAGGGAATAAGGCAAGGCTGCCCATATTGTCAGCATTAATATAGATATATAAATTACCATGCAAAGCAAGTACACAAGAAAAAATGTATAAATATAGGAAAAAAGTTAAAATTGTTACAGCTCTGACCAGTGTAGCTCAGTGGTAGAACATCAGCCTGCAGACTGAAGGGTCACAGGCTCAATTCCCAATCAAGAGCTGGGTTGCAGGTTCAATCCCCCACAGAGTCAGGGCGAGTGTCGGGGCAACCAATCAATGTCTCTCTCCCATACTGATGTTTCTCTCTCTCTCCCCCCCCTCCCCCGCAACCCCTTCCCTCCCTTCCAATATCTCTAAAAATCAATGGAAAAATATCCTCGGGTGAAGATTAACAACAACAAAAAAATTTTGTTATTCATAAATATAATTGCATATCTGAAAATCCTTTTAAAATAAGCAGAAAAAGTACTAGAAAGTATAAGCTAATTCCATAAAGTGTCTGGTTACAAAATTAATAAATTAAAATCAATAGTTTTGGATCCTGGAACAGAAAAAGGACATTAGGTAAAAACTAAAGAAATCTGAATAAAGTATGGACTGTAAGTTAATAATGATGTATCAATCAACACTGGTTCATTAACAAATGTGCCACAGTAATCTGAAAAGTTAATAACAGGAGAAACTGGGTGCAGGATATATGGGAGGTCTCTGTAAGATCAACTTTTCTACATATCTAAAACTATTCTAAAATAAGTTTATTTTTTAAAAGTCACTAATTTTCTTACCTACAAGCAATAACCCGTTAGAAACATAGTGATAGAAATGGTTCTATTTACCCTCAAGTTAGAAACTAAAACCTTATTATCCTATCTAATAAAGATGAAACATGCAAATTGACCATTGCATCGCAAAAAAAACATGGCGGCGCCCACAGCCAATAGGGAGGGAATAAGCAATTTGACATGACAAAGATGGCGGCAGCTGGCCGGACGCTTGCGTCATCGCCATGGCGACAACACAGGCGTGCGCCCTGCCCTAGCCGCTCCAGGCCTCTGGGCAGCGTGGGAACTTGGAAGGCGGCTCCGGGCTGGAGCGAAGGCAGTGCCAGCAGCCAGGGGAAGAAAGGCCTATTCTTGCACGAATCTTCGTGCATCAGGCCTCTAGTCTAAAAATAATAATCCTAAGGAAAAAAATGTACAAGGTAAACAAAGAAAACTTTTTTAAAGGTAAAATCTACTGAGGAACATAAATGAAGAGACTACCTTAGCCCAATATAAAGGTGTCAAACTTCCCTCTATAAAATAATCCACAAATTCAACATATTTCAATCAAAATTTCAATGAAATCCCTGGTGACTTAAGAAAATGGAAAAATATACATACATCACAAGGAAATGATGACAAGAAAGAATAACAAAGACTACTACTATGAAAGAAAAAGATATAAATATATTAAAACTAGGGTTATTTTAAAAATATGGCATTCATGTAAGAACAAACAAGTTGATAAAACAGAAAATGCAAATACCCATCGGAACTCATATTATGAAAAAGGTGACATTTAAACCACTGAGAAAAAGATGGGATTAATAAATTAGGTTGATTGAGACAACTGCCTATCAAAAAAAATTAACTATGAGCTCACACATTGCTTACAGCAAAATAAATTCCAAATGGGCTAAACTATAAAACTATTAGATACCAGTATTTGCAAATTTATAAAGGACTAATCTCCTTAATCTATAAAAGCTCTCAGCAATAAGAAATGACCAAGTAGAAAATGTATTTTAAAAAATGGATGAAGCTCATGAACTGGCTCCCTATCCCCAAAAAAGACCCAAAGCTTATGAAAAGATGCTCAACCCCACTCAAAATAGGAGAGATGCAAATTAAAGCACTCTAAAATACTATTTCTTACCTATGAACAGCAAAACTATGTGAGGCTGTGGCACACATGAGCACAAACTCTCATACATGGCTTGAAGGCATGCAAAGTGAGTGATACAACCCCTATGGAAGGCAACTTGGTAGTATCTTTAAAAACTACAAAAGCAATTTACCCTTTAAACAAGCAACTTTATTTCTAAGAATTTTATCTTTATGTTCCTTTTTATTGAATTTATTGAGGTGACACTGGTTAACAAAATTATACAGGTGCACAATTCCACAACGTATCTTTATCTATACACTGTATGTGTTCACCACCCCAAGTCAAGTCTCCTTCCATCACCATTTATCTCCTCTATGCCCTCCTCCACCTACTTCCCCCCAATCACCACACTTGTTTGTGTACATGAAAAGATGCTCAATGTCACTAAGACTTTGTCTTAATACTACATATGGATACATGTGAGATGACATTTGTAAAAATTACAGCATGTTTTATGTTATCAAAAGGCTGCAAACAAATTAAATGCCTGCCTATCAGCAGAAAACATGTTAAATATACATTCAGACAATGGGATACTATGCAACTATTAAAAACAAAACAAAACTGAATCCAACAAATGAATGTTCTGGACCTGACAGCTTCACTGGTGAATTCTACCAAACATTTAAGTAAAAATTCATACCACTCTCAACTCTTACGAAATATATAACAGACAGTAACACTTCCAAATTCATTTTACGAGGCCAGCATTACCCTGATACCAATGCCAGACAAGGATGCCACAGAAAATAAAATTACAAACCAATATCCCTAATAAACATACATGTAAAAATCCTCAACAAAATTAAATTGGTTTAATTTTGTATTATTAAACCAAATTAATAATACATTAAAAGGATCATATGCTATGATCAAGTGGAATTTATTCTAGGGATCAAATATGGTTCAACATCCACAAACCAATCAATGTGATACACCACATTAACAAAACGAAGAACAAAAATTATATAATAAAGAGGGAATATGCAAATGGACCATCATGCCACCACAAAGATGGCGACACCCACAGCGGAGATGGGGGGGTTTCCGTAACACAAGATGGCTGCACCCAGAGCGGAGGCCAAGTTCCCGTAACGAGCCTTAACGAGCAATCAGCAGCAACCTCAGGCCACGCCCCCTGCCCCCAGCCCGGCGGACTTGACGGGGGACCTCAGGCTGCGCCCCCGTCCCAGCACTGGGCCTGGGGACCTGAGGCTGCACCCCCTGCTTGGCGGGGCTTGATGGGGGACCTCAGGCCACGCCCCCGTCCCAGCACTGGGCCTGGGGACCTGAGGCTGCACCCCCTGCTTGGCGGGGCTTGATGGGGGACCTGAGGCTGCATCCCCCACCCAGCAGGGCTTGACAGGGGACCTCAAGGCGCGCTCCCAGCCAAGGCCCGAGCTGGGGGACCTCAGGCCGCACCCCCCAACCCCGGTGCCAGGCCAGGGTACCTGAGGCTGTGCTCCCCGCCCGGCGGGGCTTGACAAGGGTGGGACCAGCTGGGTCTGGATCTAGCCCAATGTGGGGGGGGGGGGGGGGGGGTCAGGTCTGGGTCTCACGTGATTTTGAGGCGCACGTGGATGAGCGGGGACTTGACTCTGGGTCCCATGGTGCGCCCCAGACTCTGACAGGAGGAAGATTTTCATATACATTTTTACTAATTATCTTTCATCTCTGACACTTCTATTATAAAGGACAAATAGCAATATTAAAATATTTCCTCTAATTAATCCCCTTTTAATGTGCACAAATTTCATGCACCGGGCCACTAGTCATCTCAATAAATGCAAAAAAAGCATTTGACAAAATCCAACATCGCTTTCTGATAAAAACTCTCAACAAAGTGGATATAGAAGGAATGTACCTTGATATAACTGCCAAAAGCCCACAGTTAACATCATAATCAACAATGAAAAGCTGAAGGTTTTTCCTTTAAGATCAAGAACAAGACAAGGATGCCCATTCTCACTACTTTTGTTCAACACTAGAGGCCCAGGGCATGAAATTCGTAAACGGGTGGGGTCACTAGCGGCTGCCAGCTGCCGGCCGGGGCCTTCCTTCGTTCCGCGCCATCCCCTGGTGGTCAGCACATGTCATAGTGAGTGATCGAACTCCCAGTTGGTCGAACTCCGAAGGGGACACTTTGCATATTAGGCTTTTATATATATACTAGAGGCCCGGTGCACAAAAATTTGTGCACTCGGGGGGCGGGGGGAGGGGGGTCCCCTAGCCCGGCCTGTGCCCTCTCGCAGTCTGGGACCCCTCGATATACGACCTGCTGGCTTAGGCCTGCTCCCGGGTGGCAGAGGGCAGGCCCAATCCCTAAGTGCAGCCCCTGGTCAGGCTCAGAGCAGGGCCGATTGGGGAGCTGGGGTGCCGCCCCGTCATGCACAGAGCAGGGCGGATCGGGAGGTTGCAATGCCACCCTCAGTCACGCTCAGGGTAGGGCCGATTGGGGGGTTGGGGCACCGCCCCGTCACACTCAAGGCAGGGTCGATGGGGAGGTTGCGGCGCCACCCCCTGTCACGCACAGAGCAGGGCCCATCAGGGGGGTTGGGGCTCCGTACCCTGTCACGCACAGAGCAGGGCCAATCAGGGGGTTGGG
>NW_005357962.1:298774-320237 GCF_000412655.1 Myotis brandtii | reverse complement strand
GGGAGCCTTGCTGCTCCGCTGATCCCGGTGCTGGGAGGCATATTACCCTTTTACTATATAGGATAGAGGCCTGGTGCATGGGTGGGGGCTGGCTGGTTTGCCCTGAAGGGTGTCCTGGATCAGGGTGGGGGTCCCCACTGGGGTGCCTGGCCAGTCTGGGTGAGGGGCTGAGGGCTGTTTTCCGGCTGGCGAGTGACTAAAGCTTCCAACCGCTCCTTGTTTTCTTCTCTTTTTTTTTTTTTTTTCTGGGCCAGCTTTAGCTCTGAGGCCTCGCTGCTGAAAACATAGATACAATGTTGCGGTCCGAGCCCGGCTGAATGGAAGCCCTTTTCTGGGGTTTTGTTTAGCTTCTTATTTGCAACATAGTATATAGTTGCTTAGAGTTGCAACTGAGAGGCTGGCAAGTCAGGCGGGGAACGTTCGAGTCTGCAGCAAGCAAGCCTCCCTGCTCGCTTCAGTGCCTGGCTGCCGGCCGCCATCTTGGCTGACAGTTAATTTGCATATACTCACTGATTAGCCAATGAAAAGGGTAGCGGTCATACGCCAATTACCATGTTTCTCTTTTATTAGTGTAGATAGATAGATGTACGTGTGTGTGTGTGTGTGTGTGTGTGTGTGTGTGTGTGTGTGTTTACTAGAGGCCCAGTGCATGAAATTCGGGGGAGGAGGGTGGTCCCTCAGCCCAGCCCGTGCCCTCTCGCAGTCCGGGAGCCCTCGGGGAATGTCCGACTACTGTGGAGGTGGGAGAGGCTCCTGCCACCACCACTGTGCTTGCCAGCTGTGAGCCCAGCTTCTGGCTGAGCGGTGCTCCCCCTGTGGGAGTGCACTGACCACCAGGGGGGCAGCTCCTGCATTAAGCATCTGCCCCCTGATGGTCAGTGCGTGTCATAGCAACTGGTCCACCATTTGATCGATTTGCATATCAGTCTTTTATTATATAGGATAGTATTAGAAATCCTTAAGCAGAGCAATTAGGCAAGAACAAAATAAAAGGCATCCAAATCAGAAAACAAGAAGCATAACTGTCACTCTTTGTAGATGATATAACATTATACATAGAAAACCTCAGAGACTACACCAAAACACTGTCAGAACTCATACACTAGTTCAGTAAAGATGCAGGATTCAAAATCAATATACAAAATTTTGAGTTTCTAGCAGAGAAATTAAGAAAATGATCCCATTTACAATTGCACTAAAAACAAAACAAAGAAAAAAACTAGAAAGAAATCTGATCAAGGAGGTGAAAAACCATAAAACTTGAAAAAGAAACTAAAGATATTTGGTACCCATGAATTAGAAGAGTCAATATTGTTAAAATGTCCATACTAAATCAAAGCAATCTACAAACTCAGCACAATCCCTATAAAAATACTAACGGCATTTTTCACAAATAGAAAAACAATCCTAAAATTGTATGAAACTACAGAAGATCCTGAATAGCCAAAGCAATCTTGAGAAAGAAGAACAAAGCCAGGGGCATCACTCTCCCTGATTTCAAACTATGTAACAAAGCTATAGTAATCAAAAGAGTATGGTATTGACATAAAAAGAAACACATCAATCAATCAAACAGAATAGAGGGCCTAGAAATAAACTCATATCCAATTAACTTACAACATAAGAGCCAAGAATATACAATGGGTAAAGGGCAATCTCTTCAATAAATGGTACTGGGAAAATTAGGACAGCCACATGAAAAAGAAAAACTGAACCACTACCACACACTATACCCAAAATTCAATGGATTGAAGACTTGAACATAAAACCTGAAACCATAAAATTCCTAGAAAAAAGAATAGGAGATAAGCTCCTTAACATTGGTCTTGGATATGATTTTTTGGACTTGGCACCAAAAGCAAAGGCAGCAAAAGCAAATATACACAAGTGGGAATACATCAAAGTAAAAAGCTGCACAGCAAAGAAAACTATTAATAAAATGTAAAGGCAAACCTAAGGAATGGGAGAAAATATTTGCAAATCGTATGTCTGATATGGGGTTAATATATATAAAGAACTCCTACAACTCAACAGAAAAAAAAAAATCTGATTCAAAAATGGGCAGAGGACCTGAATAGACATTTTCCAAAGATATACAGATAGCCAACATCACTAATCATCAAGGAAATGCAAATCAAAACCACGAGTTATCACCTCACACCTGTTACAATGGCTATATCAAAAAGACAAGAAATAAGTGTTGGCAAGGATGTGGAGAAAAGGGAACCCTTATGCATTGCTGGTGGGAATGTAACTTGGTGCAGCCATTAAGGAAAATAGTATGGAAGTTCTAAAAAAATTAAAAATAGAACCACCATATGGCCCAGCAATTCCACTTCTGGGTATTTACCCCAAGAAATCTAGACCACTAATTCAAAAATATATATGTACCTGGATGTTCGCTGAAGCATTATTTACAATAGCCAAGACATGGAAGCAACTTAAGTGTCCATCAATGAATAAATGGATAAAGAAAATGTGTATACACATACACACACACACACACACACACACAATGGAATAATATTCAGCCATAAAAAAAAAAAAGGAAATCTTGCCATCTGTGGCAACATGGATGGACCTTAAGGGCATTAGGATAAGTGAAATAAGTCAGAGATAAGACCAATACCATATGATCTCACTTATATGTAGAATCTAAAAATGAAACAAAAACAAATAACAGAGCTCATAGATAAAGAACAGACTAGTGGTTGCCAGAGGCCAGAGGGCAGGGATGTGTAAAATGGATGGAGGGGGTCAAAAGGCACGAAGTTCCAGTTATAAAATAAATATCATGGGGATGTGATGTACATTACAGCATGGTAACTACAGTTAATAATACAGTACTACATTATCTGAAAGTTGCTAAGAGAGTAAATCTTACAAGTTATCGTCACAAGAAAAAAATTGTATGATGATAGATGTTAAATAAATGTATTGTGGTGATCATGTCACAATATGTAGAAATATCAAGTCATCAAGTATACCTGAAACTAATATAATGTTAGATGTCAAGTATACCTCAATGTTTTAAAAAAACTGAAGAAACGCTTTTGCACACATGTTCAAGATATAGTAACTGGGGAAAATACAATATATAGAATAGTGTGGTGGGGGAAAGTGACAGACATATTTGAGTTGGCATCTATATACTGTGGTGGGATTCATAAGAAACTATTCACAGTGGTTTCTTATGAAAAAAAGTTGGTGCTGGTGGAAAACCAGGATGGTGGGCAGGTATAAAAGGGAAATTTTTCATCACACTTTATAGTTCTTATATATTTTTTATTTAACCTTGCAAATTTATTTCCAAATTTAAAAGTTATTAAACAAAAACATGAAGTTTTCAAACAAACATTTAATAGGGAAAGTCATTATAGCATGAAGAAAACTAGTAAATGTGACTACTAAAAATGTTAAATTTATATGTTCAAAATACCCAATCAGAAAGTTAAAAGACAAATTAGAGGACATTTTTAATATCTGACAAACACCTAATATTCATACATATAAAGGACTCTCAAAATTCACTTAAACACCACTTTCAAAAAAAAAGGCAAAGGCAGTTAAAAGAAAAAGGTATAAATGTTATAAGTGTCTACTAAGTATATGAAAAGATACTCAAAGAATTAAAAAAAAACAGAAATTAAAACAAGATGCCATTTTTCACTACCAGAGTGAAAAAGATTCATAATAAACAATGTTGGTGAGAACAAAGGAAAACAGGTCCTTACATACAATGGTGAGAATATAAATTGGTGAAACTTTATTTGAGATGTAATGTGGCAACATCGTTTAATTTAAATGTGCATAATCTTTGACCTAGCAATTTCTTTTCTAGAAACTTATAAACTCTCACAGTACAATCTTATACAGTGGGGCCTTGACTTACGAGAGTCCCGACTAACGAGTTTTTTGAGATACCAGCTGTCTCTCGGCCGATTTTTTGCATTGAGTTGACAGAGTAATTTGAGTTAACGAGCTCGGTCTCGGAACGAATTAAACTCGTAAGTCAAGGCCCCACTGTATACACAAATGTGCACCACAGTATTGCCATAACATTGTTTGCTTTTATATTGGACTTTTACTTTGGACTATATATACTTGAGTACAGTCTGGAACATTTTCTACAGCTAATATTGTTTTCCTGATAACAACCTAATAATGGTTTTTAACTGGAAGGTGAAATGCTCAAGGAATATATTATAAGGGATAAAAAGCACTATATAATTGTTACTATTATCAGTACCATAAAAGCCTCCAATGTAGCCAGAATCAAAGTTATTCAGTAATTTATTCACTGCTAAAAAAAAAAATTAATAAATAAAATAAAATAAAAAGATGAGTTAAACCAGCAACTTCAGCCAGAATCAAAAATGTGTTTTCAGACATTGAAGAATAACAAACTAGACCTTGCACAGGGTAGTGTTTAATTTGAGGTACCCATCAAATCACTTATGGGCTTTTCTGTTGGTGCATTTAGGGGAGTTGTTTTCAAAATTCACATGAGTAGAATCTTCCCTAGACAACCATTTATTAGAGTGAAGCAAATACAGGACCTCAGGCAAGTTAATTCCCAGGTATTAGATGGTGGGTTTTTGCTCATTTGTTTTTTTAAGGAAAGTAATGTCGGCTCTGTCTCATTTATCACCTGTGTAATAGGCCAGCTATTCTCAAGTGACATGTGCAATAGGCAAGCAATTCTCAAGTGAAGTAATAAGGACTATACAAAGAATTACTAACAATCTTTCAAAGCTGCTGAATAACTTCTTTTAAAAAATAGATAAATTTAGGATTATCCCTACATCAGCCTCACTCTAGCCCAGGGGTGGGCAAACTTTTTGACTCGAGGGCCACAATGGGTTCTTAAACTGGACCGGAGGGCCGGAACAAAAGCACGGATGGAGTGTTTGTGTGAACTAATATAAATTCAAAGTAAACATCATTACATAAAAGGGTACGGTCTTTTTTTTTTTTTAGTTTTATTCATTTCAAACGGGCCGTAGTTTGCCCACGGCTGCTCTAGCCTGTGTTGTGATATGCATCTTGCTACAGGAAGGAAAAGAGATGAGCAGTGACTCAGAATGAGCAGAGGAATAGGGAGCATGTAGTTTGAAACCATCCCATGGAGAATTCTAATTCTCCTCACCCCCATTAGTAAGCAAAACTAAATAAAGCTCTAATTAGCTGAAAGCTGCATGTCAATGCCTAGAATAGCATGAAGAACTACATAGTGCACTCTGTGATTTTACTTTGACTTTCCTTGTTTTACCTACAGATATCTTTACAAAGAAAGAAAACTGCCCAGCATGGCTCAGTGGTTGAGCTTCCACCTATGAACCCAGAGATCATGGTTCAATTCCTGGTCAGGGCACATGCCTGGGTTCCTGGCTCGATCTCCAGTAGGGGGTGTGCAGGAGGCAACCAATCAAAAATTCTCTCTCATCATTTCTCTCTCTCTCCCCCCCCCTCCCTTTCTGAAATCAATAAAAACATTTTTTAAAGGTAGAAAACCAAAATAGATAACACAATGAGAACTTGAGTAACACTGCATGATCATGTGAACAAAAAAAATGCTATAAACATGTCAGTAATTGCTTATGATTACCAAATCAAAGGCAAAGCAAAATGAAAGGAAAATTAGTAAAAGAACACTAACCATGTTTAATATCATGCTATAATGTATAGATTCTAGAAACCATAACTTTGGTTTAAGTTTAAATAAGGTTTAAGTTTACAGTAACTACAGAGAATAGAGAGGAAAGACATGACATCACAATTAGACAAATCCATAATGTGGACCATTCCATAAGATAATTACCCTATTTTTTAAAAAGTCAATTTGGATGAGAGAGAAATTATTAAACCCTAACTGGATCCTGGATTTGGAAAAACTGGCTATATATGACATTTTTTGAATATTTGGGAAATTCAAAGTATGAACTAGATGCTAGAAAATTAATGTTCATTATTTTCAATGTGATAATTAAGGGATGACATGTCATAATGCATCAGGTATAAACACGTGTCTATGAGAGAAAATGAGTATGTAGTATATATCATATATCGATATACAGGAGAAGCAAATGTGATTTTTTTAGAAGGTTCTAAATGTTAAATCTAGGTAGATAGATGGGTGATCGTGTATTATTCTTTCAATGTTCTTTTTTTTTTTTTTTTTGCATTACAGATTATTTTATTTATTTAGGTTTTTTTTTTGTAGTTCTATTTTTAATTCTTATTTATTTATTTTAAATTTTTTTTATTGCTTAAAGTATTACAAAGGGTATTATATATGTGTCCTTTTTTATCTCCGCCCTTGACAATCCCCTGGCCTCCCCTACCCCCCAGTGTCTTATGTCCATTGGTTTTGCTTATATGCATGCATACAAGTCCTTCGGTTGATCTCTTACTCCCCTCCCTTCTGCCCCCCAACCCTCTCTGGCCTTCCCACTGCAGTTTGACAATCAGTTTGAGGCAGCTCTGCCTCTGTATCTATTATTGTTCAAAAGTTTGTAATGGTCTCTATTATCCATGAATGAGTGAGATCATGTGGTATTTTTCCTTCATTGACTGGCTTATTTCACTTAGCATAATGCTCTCCAGTTCCATCCATGCTGTTGCAAATGGTAAGAGTTCCTTCTTTTTTACAGCAGCATAGTATTCCATCGTGTAGATGTACCACAGTTTTCTAATCCATTCATCTACTGATGGGCACTTAGGCTGTTTCCAGATCTTAGCTATGGTGAATTGTGCTGCTATGAACATATGGGTGCATATATCCTTTCTGATTGGTGTTTTTGGTTTCTTGGGATATATTCCTAGAAGTGGGATCACAGGGTCAAATGGGAGTTCCATGTTTTGTTTTTTGAGGAAACTCCATACTGTCTTCCATAGTGGCTGCACCAGTCTGCATTCCCACCAGCAGTGCACGAGTGTTCCTTTTTCTCCACATCCTCTCCAGCACTTGTCGTTTGTTGATTTGTTGATGATAGCCATTCTGACAGGTGTGAGATGGTACCTCATTGTTGTTTTGATTTGCATCTCTCGGATGATTAGTGACTTTGAGCATGTTTTCATATGTCTCTTGGCTTTCTGAATGTCCTCTTTTAAAAGGTGTCTATTTAGGTCCTTTGCCCATTTTTTGATTGGATTGTTTATCTTCCTTTTGTTAAGTTGTATGAGTTCCCTATAAATGTTGGAGATTAGGCCCTTATCAGATATATCTTTCAATGTTCTTGTTCATTTGAAAATCTTCATTTAAAGCAATTGGAAAAATAAGATTATTTTAAGCTTATTCTTCAACAGCACATACTGTATACTTTAATACTCCTGTGTTGTGATATGCAACACTGAAAAAAAGACACTTTGATAATACAGTTCAATTTTTTTTTTTTAAATATATTTTATTGATTTTTCACAGAGAGGAAGAGAGAGGGATAGTGAGTTAGAAACATCGATGAGAGAGAAACATCGATCAGCTGCCTCTTGCACACCTCCCACTGGGGATGTGCCCGCAACCAAGGTACATGCCCTTGGCCAGAATCGAACCTAGGACCCTTGAGTCCGCAGGCCGACGCTCTATCCACTGAGCCAAACCGGTCAGGGCTCAATTTTTTTAATTAGCCGTATTTACTTTCACTTAAAAAAATCTTTAAATTGAGGATTTCACTATTTAAATGCCCCCCCAAAAATCTTTACTCCCTTGAAAGTTCACTTGGGTTCTGTGTTAAGGTTCACGATACTTGTGAAAATCATCTGTAATATATATTATGGTATAACTAAAACAGAATACTACTTAGTGCAAATAATAATTGCTTTACTGGAGTTTTCATTACTTTATTTTTACATCCTTTCTTTTAACCATTCCAGATATTGACCAGGAATAGTAATATTATGAACAAATATACTGAAAAGTTAAAAAATAATTCACTTAGAAAGCCTTAACAAGTTAGATATCTTTACTAGGTGTACCGGTTAATAATGCAGATTTTTTTCAAAAGATGGAGTTACACATATGTTGATATATATACGATTTGATATGTTGTATTGACAACAAGCTTCAAAACTTCCTATGTCAAATTTTCTGAAGGTGTTAACATCATAGATATTTTTACACTTAAACATATAAAATTTTGTGCCAAAAAAAGAGCATTTGCAGGAAGTTTTAATTCATTACTTTATTTTGAAGAAAAGTGCTGCTGAAAGTTATCATATACTTTGGGAAGCTTATGGTGAACATGCTCCATCTCAAGATACTTGTGAACGCTGGTTTAAATGCTTTAAAAGTGATGATTTCGATGTGAAAGACAAAGAACGTCCGGGTCAATTTGAACCACGCTTTGATTGTAAAACGACCAGAATAGGCCAGAAGACACGGCAAAGTAATTTTGCTTCATGATAACGCACCATCACACGCTTGAAAACCAGTTAAAGATACGTTAAAAGATCTTGCCTGGGAAGTATTAACCCACCCGCCGTATTCACGAGACCTTGCTCCTTCAGATTAACCACTTGTTCCGATCAATGGCACACGCACTTTCTGAGCAGCACTTCAAAATGTACGAAGAAGTGGAAAATTGGGTCTCTGAATGGTTTGCCTCAAAACAAGCCAAGTTCTATTGGGACGGTATCCACAAATTACCTGAAAGATGGGGGAAATGTGTAGCTAGTGATGGACATTACTTTGAATAAAGCACTTTTGATGTTTCTCTTGAAATTACCGTGTTCTCTTTGATTACAAAATCCGCATTAACCGGTACAACTAGTATATATAAAAGCCTAAGCAACCATTACGACCCAACAACCAGACAACCAGCCAGTAGCGATGATGCACACTGACCCAGACCTTGCTGCTGGGGCCCTGACAGCCCCAAATCTGGTTCACCCGCACCCTGGGCCCAGACAGGAGGGAGGAGGGAGCCTGATTCCTCGCGGAATCAGCCATTGATTAGCTTGCTGCTGGGGCCCTGACAGCCCCGAGTCTGGTTCACCCACACCCCGGACCCAGATAGGAGGGCAGAGAGAGCCCGATTCCTGGTGGAATTGGCCGTTAGCTTGCTGCTGAGGCCAACCTCCTGCGGTCCCTCCCCCCAGCCACTGGCCCACCCAACTGGCCCTGATTGCCAGCCGAGGAACCCAACCCATGCACAAATTTGTGCACTATATAGGCCTCTAGTCCTATATAATAAAGGGCAAATATGCAAATCGACCAAACAGCAGAAAGACCGGTCACTATGATGCACACTGACCACCAGAGGGCAGACGCTCAATGCAGGAACTGCCCCCTAGTGGTCAGTACACTCCCACAGAGGGAGCGCCGCTCAGCCAGAAGGTGGGCTCATGGCTGGTGAGCGCAGTGGTGGTGGCAGGAGCCTCTCCTGCCTCTGCAGCAGCGCTAAAGATGTCCAACTGCCAGTTTAGGCCCGCTCCCTGAAGGCTCCCGGATTGCAAGAGGGCACAGGCCAGGCTGAGGGACACCCCCCCCCCAACACCACCCAGTGCATGAATTTCATGCACCAGGCCTCTAGTATTATAATACTTGGTAGTAGAGCAAACCACTATACCCAAAAACAAATACTCATTTAATAAACAACCTTTTCCCCAGAACAAAGATTCCTTTGCCTAATGGGAAGATTATGGGAAATGCTCTTCCAGGACTAATAAATCCCATGAAGGTCCCCACCATAAGGCCCACCACACTACCCAATATACAGTAATATTTGAATGTATGAATTATCCTCTGCATAAATCCTTCTAGGAAATAACTGGATGTTTCTTCCAATTCCTGAGTACTTTATGACACATAAGAGATTAGTCGTATTCTACCGTGTAATATGATTGTTTACTTGTCTCAGTGCCTCCAATTTATAAATTAGGAAAAAGCAGCATTATACAGGAAGCTAAGACACTCGTGTCCATTCTGTATGATTGAGGTATAAAGACTTTTTCATCTTTGGAATTATTTCATTTAATGTAATTCTTCTTCTGTAAAATATATCTATTTTCAAATAGCCTAACATAGGTTAATGGTCAGTGCATGATTTAAAAATCATTCAGCCCTAGCCAGTTGGCTCAGTAGACAGAGCATCGGCCTGGGGACTGAAGGGTTCCGGATACAATTCCCAGTCAGGGCACATGCCTGGGATGCAGGCTTGATCCCCAGTAGGGAGTGTGCAGGAGGCAGCCGATCAATGATTCTCTCTCATCACTGATGTTTCTATCTCTCCCTCTCCATTCGTGTCTGAACTCAATAAAAAATATATTTTTTAAAAAACTCATTCAGAATACTCTCTTCTTGTCCTAGCCAGTTTTGCTCAGTGGATAGAGCATCGGCCTGTGGACTGAAGGGTTCCGGATTCGATTCTGGTCAAGGGCATGTACCTCAGTCGCAGGCTTGATCAGTAGGAGTTTCTAACTCTCTATCCCTCTCCCTTCTTCTCTGTAAAAATCAATAAAATATTTTTAAAAAAGAATACTCTCTTCTCTACATCTAAAACGTATCACAAACATAAAACCTTTTACTAATTTTTCTCATGACAGTTTAATAAATTGTTATAAATTGTAAAATTCTTTAAAAAAACAGAATCTCAGCATAAGGGAAACAATAAGAAAATCATATTAAAAATGATGATACTAGCCCTGACTGGTTTGGCTCAGTGGATAGAGCGTCGGCCTGCAGACTGAAGGGTCCCAAGTTCGATTCCAGTCAAGGGCATGTACCTTGGTTGTGGGCACATCCCCAGTCGGGGGTGTGCAGGAGACAGCTGATCAATGTTTCTCTCTCATTGATGTTTCTAGCTTTCTATTCCTCTCCCTTCCTCTCTGTAAAAAAATCAATAAAATATATTTTTCTTAAATGATGATACTAAATGCAATTTATTATCCTGGTTGGGTCCTGAAACAGAAAAGGAACATTAGTGGTAAAATCCAAATAAAGTCTATAGTTTGTTAATAATACTCTACCATGTTGATTTCTTAATTTTAATAAATACACCATGGTTATGTAAAGTTTTAATATTAGAGGAAGCTGGGCAAAGGGTATAAAAGAATTCTATACTACTTTTGTAACTTTTCTGTAAATCTAAAATTATTACAAAACAAAGTTTTAAAGATGTTAACTATGGAGGATGAATCTGTTTAGTTTATGTCTAGACAACATTCAGGGAGTTAGGAGGGCTAGTAGAAGTAAACAGCCAGATATGTGATTCAAGCTTCTCAAATTTGTGACTAATCTTCCTGCCTATTCTTAGGGCAGTTGGCACTCAGGGTTCTATGTGGTTTGCACAAAGCAGTACAGAATAGGACTTTTTTTTTTCCTTAAAACCTCAAAAGGAAATGGCTTGCTTTGCCCTAGGTTTTCTTTTCTTTTCTTATAACACAAAGCAACAGAGACTAGCACCAACAGTGTAAGTTATAAGAGATGCAAACTCCCTCAGATTCTAAAGATAAAGGACAAGAAGGAAAGTCTGAACTTTTTTACAATTCTACCAAAGAAAGCATTTAACCAACTTCTTGGGGGACAGGCAGAGGAACCAAAGAATCATTAACTACTCATTTCACTGGGATTTGGTAAAATTTATCTATATGGTAAAGAAGTCAACAGTAGTAAAATCTACAGAATGTTTGTTGTAATCTGTTCTTTTCCACACTTGTCTATACTATTTTAGCATTACTATTCCTAGATGTCCTCAGCACAAAATAATTCTCTGCCTTCCCCTGTTGTGCAGAGAGACAGGAAAACCATTTGACTTAATTCAGATTAAATAATAGAAAGAAGCAATCAATCTTTCAAAGAAACATTTCTGCTTGTTTACCAGATGCCTGCTCTGAAAATTATCTGAGTACAGAATATAGGAAAAATCAGATAAAAGTTATGTGACATATGTTAGTGCAATAACATCCTTAATTTGGACTAAGAAAGTCTGAATTAGGAGGGAGGTCAATGGGGAAAAAAAGGAGACATATGGGGGGAAAAAGGAACTATGTGTAATACTTTAAACAAAATTAAATTAAAAAAAGAAAGTCTGAATTAGACAAGTACTTTAAGAGAAATTCTGCCTATTATCAAAAACAAACTATTACTGCCAGGCCAGCATGGCTTGGTGGCTGAGCACTGACTTATGAACCAGGAGGTCACAGTTCAATTCCCAGTCAGGCACATGCCTGGGTTGCAGGCTCAATTCCCAGGAGGGGACGTGCAAGAGACAGCCAATCAGTGATTCTCTCTCATAGGTGATGTTTCTCTCTCTCTCTCTCTCTCTCTCTCTCAGGCTCAATTCCCAGGAGGGGACGTGCAAGAGACAGCCAATCAGTGATTCTCTCTCATAGGTGATGTTTCTCTCTCTCTCTCTCTCTCTCTCTCTCAGGCTCAATTCCCAGGAGGGGACGTGCAAGAGACAGCCAATCAGTGATTCTCTCTCATAGGTGATGTTTCTATTACTGAAATGATTTCATTCAACATTCCATTGAATAAGAAATTTAACACACTAACACCCTGTTTTGGAAAATGTTGAGTAAAGGTGGGAAGACAAGTACTTTTTATATTGTTGATGAAAATTTAAATTAGGTGATTTGGCATTTTCAACCATTTTGTTTTCTTCAAAATACTCTCTTGCCTTGGCTTCTGGAACAAGTTACTTTCTTCCTTTTCAAACTCTTACCTTTCTGGTCTTCTCTGCTGAGCCATTTTCTTTTTAATGAATTATACTTTCTTCCCAGATTTTATCTACTCTGTAGCTTAGATTATCCTCTATAATGCTGATAACATCCAAATAAATTTTATTACCCCAAATTTCTCTCCTTAACATTTCTCTTCAACACTGAACTCATGTTCTCCAACCTCAAAGGCACCCTCAAAACGGCCTGGCAATCCTACCATCCTCTTGCTAGTCAGGTCACTTTGCCACTCTCCAAAAATAAGAATCCACCGCAAACCTCGAATATCCTCCTCACCTCCCCCTTCACTCTCAACAGAAAACACTAACTCTGTACTTCAACATAAATCATAAAAGACCTACCTCAACTTTCACCACCAAATGCTTATCCCTTCTTCCATCAGCATTCATCCTTACCTCCTTCCTTCCTCCAGAGATTAATCCCTTGCTAACTATGCTTCCTGGACCACAAACCTACTTTGCCTTCTCAGGAACCTCATATTATCAACTTCAATATATATTCTCTCTCATTATAAAAATTCACTCCGTTTTAAAAATGATTATTTATCAAATAAAAATATGCATATCCTATAATCCACCAACTTTACTTCCAGAAATTTTGTGTAAGTCTTTTTCACTCAGCTTAATGTTTTTGAAGTCATCCATGTTGTGTATATCTGTACCTCGTTCCTTTTTATTGCTAAGCAGTATTCCTTTGTGCGAGTATACTACAGTTTGTTTATCTATTCTCCTGTAGATGAGGACCTCTTTCCAGTTTTAGACTATTTTGTAAAAGGTGTCACCCCAACATGAGGGTAGTTTTTTTCAGAACTCAAAGAAATTAGAAACCCAATTGAATATAAAAAAATGGTACAAAGATTTAACTAACAAGAATATTCACACGACTGTTTTCAAAATAGCTAAAAACTACAACCTACAGAGCCAATAACCAAATGATTAAATATACTGTAACACATCCATACTATGGTCTACTAGACAGCTATTCAAACTGCTTTTTTTCCCCCACAAGGTAACATTCACAATCTACAGTCAAGCAAAATAGGAGGCTTCAAACAGTACAAATTTTATGAGCCCATTTTTGTAAGGAAAAAGCATAATATGTATTTGTAAGCTCCAAATGATTTGATTACTAAAATGTTCAACTGATTTACCTATAATTTCTGATTTAGCATATATATATTTGAACAAAAAGGTTCTACTGTGTTGACAAAAAGAGAAAAATCTAAATACTGAGTAAATAAAAGTACAGTATTACAGTCTTCTAAAATTTAAATGAGAGAATAAGGTATGCCATTATCATTAATTTATTTTAAATTAAAACATGCTCTTGCCCTAACTGGTTTGGCTCAGTGGAGAGAGCGTCGGCCTGCGGACTGAAGGGTCCCAGGTTCGATTCCAGTCAAGGGCATGTACCTTGGTAGCGGGCACATTCCCAGTAGGGGGTGTGCAGGAGGCATCTGGTCGATGTTTCTCTCTCATCGATGTTTCTAACTTTCTATCCCTCTCCCTTCCTCTCTGTAAAAAATCAATAAAATATATTTTAAAAATAAATAAATAAATAAATAAATAAATAAAACATGGTCTTATTTGGGAAGAAAAAACATTTTTTATATTCAATTGGGTTTCTAATTTCTTTGAGTTCTGAAAAAAACTACCCTCATGTTGGGGTGACACCTTTTACAAAATAGTCTAAAACTGGAAAGAGGTCCTCATCTACAGGAGAATAGATAAACAAACTGTAGTATACTCGCACAAAGGAATACTGCTTAGCAATAAAAAGGAACGAGGTACAGATATACACAACATGGATGACTTCAAAAACATTAAGCTGAGTGAAAAAGACTTACACAAAGTATAACTACATGATTCTATTTATATGAAGTTCTAGAACAGGATAAACTAATCAATGATGGGGGGAAAAATCAGGCCAAGGCCAAGAGGGAGAGGACTGACTGGGAAGGACAAGCAAGAACTTCCTCCAATGATGCTAAATGTCCTACAACATGATAGGTTTGCACTACACATGTGTATTCAACTATCAAAACTCAAAAATTTATCCAATGATTCACCTAGGATTTATGCCTTTTAGAAGTCTAATGATATGCATACTGAAGTGTTTAGGGATGCTCTGTACTTCACACACATCTCTCTCTAAAAAAAAAGAAAGGGCCACCCAGCAGGTATGGCCCAGTGGTTGAGCACTGGCCTATGAACCAGGAGATCAGAAGAATCAAACTGTGATCTCCTGGTTCATAGGCCAAAGTTCAACCACAACTCTCCCCCTCACTTCCTCTCTGAAATCAATAAAAATGAATTTTAAAAGAAAAAGAAAGGGCCTTGATAAAGAGGTGAATAGACGCAGACATGTAATAAACAAAAACTGCAGAGTCCAGGTAGTGGGAACAATTCTTTCAACTTTTCTATAAGTCTGAAAATTCTCACAGTAAAATGTTGGAAAAACATTATTTAACTTGCAGTACAATCAGTTACTGAAAGCAAACTACCTGCGTATTCAAAACCTGAAAAAGAAATAAACTTTCCTAGTTTTTCAACAGCCAAATAATTTTACAACTTGGAGTAATTTCTCAAATAGCAGAAAACATCTTTAACAAAAGATACTAAAACATTTTGTAAATTCACAAGTTTTTCTACAAGCTAACAAATATGCCTACTTTCTTGGAAACTTTGTTTGTAAACCATCATTGGACAATGTATCTTTAAATTTATTATAGGTGACATAACAAGAGAGATAAGAGCTATACCTGTGCCATACTCAAATGGGAATAATTACATTCATCTCAATGCTAAATACTGAGAATACTGGTAAGAAAAAGCAAAAAACATAGGTCAAAACATACTATCTACTATTCATTAAACTTTTCTTAAAGGATACAGAAAATATTCTAATACTAAATAATCATGGTTTTCATTACTAATTTTTAAGTTTCCTTAATTAAAACTTCTTAGAAAATATGAAGATTTCAGTTTTAGTCATTGTAACTTAATCTTGTTTACATGGGTATTTAAAATATTTTGAATATTTTTATTGATTTCAGAGGAAAGGAGAGGGAGAGAAACATCAATGAGAGAATCATTGATCAGCTGCCTCCTCCACAACCCCTACTGGGGACCGAGCCTGCAACCTGGGGCATGTGCCCACACCAGGAATCCAACCGTAACTTCCTGGTTCATAGGTCGACACTCAACCACTGAGCCATGCCAGCAGGGCTTTTAAAATATTTTTTAAATCTTTGGGAAAGAAAATGACTTGAGGGCCTCAGAGAAATCCTCACTAATAAAGGATTTATCATTCTATAGATCAGCTACAGAAAATAATAAGATAACCAGGAAGAAAAAGTTGAAACTTCATAAATTTTATATGAGTGATTTAGTTTCTGAATACAATCTCTCCAAAAATTTATATTGCCTATATTACTATATATATCATGTGTATGTAGTATATGTATATATAAACTGAACAAAGTGGTAGATACAAAAAGCTATATATGCTGCACTTTGACTTAAGGGTTTTTCAAGAGTCATTCTGTAATTGATTTTTAAATAATTCTGTATCTTATTTATGTCTTGCACACTGATATTTAACCTAACCCCCAGGTAAGATGTGACTCCACCAGGTAATACAGGCTTATCATAGCACTCCTTCTACCCCCAACTATTCTGTATCAGTTAAGTTGATAAATCTAAAGATTCACATATATATAATACCAAATTTACTCAACAAATATTTATTCAGAACCTAATACAAGCCAAGCACAGGAGTTGACACTGGATATACACTGCGCTCATGAAACTTACAAAGTACTGGGGGGAGGGAATGTTAGAGACAGCAAACAAATAAACAAAGTTGTAAATATGCTTGTGATAAGCACTATGGAAGAAAGTTATAGGATGGAATGATGAAACAGATCCTGTTTATTTACTAGTAAACCCAGCCCTGCAAAGAGCAAAAGGGAAGAGAATCTCTTTAGAAACAGAAAGGAGGCCAGTGTGACTGCAGCACAGCGGGAAAACTGTACAAACTGCAGACAAAGGCAGAAGTGGCTTTGGGGGCCTTGGTAAGGATGCTAGATTTCATTCTCAATGCAAAAGAAAGTCAGTGAATGATATTAAAAGGTGGTGGGGAGGAATGACACAAACAGATTGATGTCATTTACTTTGTGGAAAAAATAGTTGTAATAGGGCAAGAATAGAAGCTAAGGCAAACAAAATGTTAGGGTGGGCCAGAAAGTGGAAAGACAGTAGAAATGTCTGTCTTTGTGTTTAGCATTAGTCAGAAATTACGTCTGACAGCAGAACTGATAACATTTGCTCATAAGCTGAGGGGGATGGCATAAGCAACTAGATACAAGGTGCTGCCATAAACTAAGATGACAAAGACAGAGCAAGAAAACAAGTTTTGGGGTGGTGCCTTGAGTGCGGAATCGAGAATGGTTTTGGACATGATACCTTTGAGATGCCTCTGAGATAGTCAAGAGGAGATCCTGAGTAGGCCGCTAGATTTAAGGGAATTATGGGCATAATGATGAAGTTCTTTAAACTGACCTGGATACTCATAAAATATAAATTAATGGGCCACACTCCAGATCTTCTACATCAGAGTGGACATGCACAAGTGCACATTTTTAACATGTTCAAGTGATTCGGATGTCAACTGGAGTCTGAGAATCACTTGTGTAGAGAGATTTAGTGTTATAGCTCATCACCTAGGTGTATACCTCTTTCCAGAAGAGGTATACGTTGAGGTAAACAGTATGTTGAGCAGTATGTTAAGATCAGGGTTTGAGTTACTATCTCATCTCCTGCAGTCATAGAACATTATAGAGGAAACAGTTTTAATAAGCCATTCTTCAAATGACCGTTACTGAAGGCCACTCTGAAGGTGAGTAATTTTTCTACTTTATAAATATTTTCTTTAAAAATGCCCATGCAATATCTCACAAATGAATAAATTAGGTTCAGTAAGGTGGAAAGGCTTGTCCAAAGGACACATTCAATTACGTAGCCAAGACATACAAATCCAGACAACACCAATTCTAGTCTGCTTCCCAGAACACAAAAATGCCACAAAGCTCACATCCATAAAGCTCACCATCTGTGACATGTCAGGTACAAAAATAATCTTGATGACAAGATAAATGGGGTGAATGTCTTAAGAGAAACAGAAAGGACAATGAAAGGTGAAAAAATGACTCCTTGACTTGTACAACTATTGTAACTGCTGAACTATAAATTCTACCTTTAATGTATCCACAAAAGCTACAAGTGTTTGAATCCTGTATAACAAGTCCTAAGACCTTATTATGCTAAGTGAGATAAGTTAAACAGAGAAATAGAAAGTACTGTATAATATCACTTATATGTGGAACCTAAAATAGTCAAACCCATTTTTTTAAAAAGGGTACAAATTTGCAATCAGTAGTAAAGAAACCACAGAGAACTACTGCACATATAATGAATGTATACAATATTATGTAATGTGATAAATATCACTACAACAGCAATCATATTACAATATATAAATGTATCAAAGCAATAAGCTATATACCTTAAATGCACACATTATGTCAAATTTATTCAATAAAAAATTTTTTTAACTAAAAACAAAGTCAGAAAAGCAATGACTACATTTACCAAAACAGATATTTTTTAAAAAACCATCCTAAGATTCTTCCTACTCTTCACAGACTTTGTATCTTTAAAAAAAAGAAAGAAAGAAAAGAAAAGGCTGCCAGTACATGGCTTTAAAAGTTCTGTGTATATCAACTCCCAACTCATAATCTGCTTAAGGCCACAAAACAAGTCACTGATGGCTAAAAATCAGTTATCTTCATCGGTAAAATGAGGACACAGGGTTTGGGATAAAAAACGTAAGTTAGCATCATCTGTATTATTATTGGAAGAGCAAAGAATAATTTATACTGTGAGATTTTAACATGAAATGTTGGATTTTGCTTCAAGTGTATACTTCAAACTATCTACCTCAATACTGAAGTACTAGTATGTTTCCTAAAATGTTTACAAATCCTCCTTGCTAACTGCCCATAGACGAAGATCATCCCCCAACTATAAGTTCCGGGTCACAACAGTTTAATGCTTGTAACTGTTCATTATTCCTTGAAGGCAAAGCTGTGTCTTGTTCATTTCTAATCATTTATTTAGTATTTGAGTGCTTACCCTGTGCTTGGCACTGATATTGGTCTTGAAGCAGTGAACTTTCAGATTTGTTTGGGTTGGTGCAGCGGTTCTCAACCTGTGGGTCGCGACCCCTTTGGCGGTCGAACGACCCTTTCACAGGGGTCGCCTAAGACCATCCTGCATATCAGATATTTACATTATGATTCATAACAGTAGCAATATTACAGTTATAAAGTAGCAACGAAAATAATTTTATGGTTGGGTCACAACATGAGCAACTGTATTGAAAGGGCCAGAAGGTTGAGAACCACTGGATAAGGCCTTTAACTGATTGGCAAAGGGAAAGTACTGCCTATTGCTCAATTCAGTACCATCAGCTGCTCCAAATGACATAAGTTTTTAAGTTGTATTTTCACTGAAGATTGTAAGCGCATTTTTTAACATATCAGTCTCTGTCCTCTTGAAGCTTATATTCTAATGAGATAAGCAAGACATTAAATAAATGTATATCAATTAGTGATAAATGCTATCAAATAAAGGAGGATAAGGGGATTAGGAAATATTGTAGGAGCTGGGAAGTTGGCATTTTAATAGGTTATCAAGGGAAAGCCTCACATACAACTGAAAGCTGAAATATGTGGAGCTAACCACATAGATTATCTGGAGGAAAGGAGTCATCCCGACAGAGGGGGAAGAGCAAGGGCAAAGCCCATGAGGAGGAACATAGTTATGTGGAAAAAATTGTAAGAAGGCAAATGTATGTGTTGGGGGGTGGGGGGATGACAGACACATGCGAGGGCAGGCTCTGAGGGCAGAAGAGTGCCCTGATCTGATCTATGTCTTAAAGAATCACTCAGACTTCTGCACGGAGAACAGAGAATACAGAATGGATGCAGTGAGCCTGATGAGAACCCTGCAAAGATCCAGAGGAGACATAATGGTGGCTTGAACCAAGGGAGTGATGACGATGATGAGCTGGATTCTAGTTAGGTTTTGAAGACAGAATCCACAAGATTTGTTGATGAACTGGATGTGAAGAGAGAAAAAGAATCAAAGAGAACTTTTAAAAGATTTAAGAAGAGCAGAACTGCCATTAACTGAGACAAAAAAGTCAGAGAAGCAGTTTCATTTTCCTAGGAAAAACCTAGCAAATGGCCCAGTACATAGTAGAAACGCAAATATTATTTGTGAATTCACCTGAATAAACTCCTCAAATGAAGCATTAAACTCAATGTATTGCTTTCTATTTGCTCTAAATTTTCTTTAGGAATGTTAGCCACTAAGCACAGTTCATGGACTAACATGGAAATCTTAGACTGGGACATAGCAACTCATCCTTACATCTCAAGGACCAGTCTGTTTTAAATTTACAATCCTCCTGAATATAACAGAAATCTGCTATGAAAGAGAGCTCTGTGCCAGCCGGAGGATTCTTGCACCCAAAGTAATTAACCTGTTCGTTAATGATGTCATATTCCTGGAAGGAACAGAAGTACAACTAGAACTCCCTAGGCCAGAATTAATTGAAAATTCTAATGCTCCGAGAAACATTTTCAGAATTGGGCAAGACTGTACAAGTTCCCTAAAAAAATAAGCCATCAGTCATCAGCATTTTTCAAATGGTAATTTCCCCTCAAGCAGTAAGTCCCTTCAAAACAATTTCAATGAAAAATTAAAATCTGTTTGAGAAAGAGAAATTTAGCACTTTTTCCCCCAAGCAAGCATTTTCCCGGCCAATTAGTAAAAATGAGCTTCACTTAGGGATAAGTTGAGTGTCCTCACCGTTAGTAGTTCTTAGAGTCCTATTCCCAGATTTTCTAATCCAGCATCCTTACTTTAGCTCCATGAAGAAGCACAAAGTTAGCAGAAATATATTCAAAGCAATTTTCCTAAAATAAAAAGTGACTGTCTTTTCCTCCCTTCCCGTTATTAAAAAAAATATGTTTAATCCAAGCTTAAGTACCATCCCTCTTCCGCATTATTTTTCCCAAAGCCCCACCCTAACCTAAAGTGCTAAAAAAAAATGCTCTTACAACTTTCAGTGAAAATATAGCTGAAAAACCTTGATCATTCGCAGAAGCCGATGGTACTGAACTCAGCAACAGGCAGTACTTTCCCTGTGCCAATCTGTAAAAGGCCTTGAACCAACCCAAACAGACCCGCTGAAATGCCAGCCAGATTCCCCGCATCTCCCCCGCTCCCTCCCCCCAAAGCTGGCCCGGAGACACCACAATCAGGGGCCACGAGGCTGAACTGAAAAGAACCAGTGGTGAGCAAAAAAAAAAAAAATACACAATGATTTTTAGAGGCAGGAAGGTTAACAATCAGGTTTTCAACCACCACCGATTAGCGAGTGAGAGCCCGGCCGGCCCGCACATACATTCCTAACAGAGCGGCGCCAGCCTTCCCCGGGCGTCCCCGGGGAGCAGAACGCTCAGCGCCTCGCACACAGCACTCAGGCAGGGCTGTGCCCACCCGGGGCAGAAAGGCCGGAGGCTACGGGCGCAGGGCCCCCCCCCTCAAGAAGGGGCCTAGGAAGCCGCCAGTTCCCAGGGCACCGCTCGGGCGCACGGGGGCGGCGGGGGCTGCCGCTGTTTCGTTTCTGCTGTCATCCCTGAAGTCTGGAAAAC
>NW_005357962.1:295818-298078 GCF_000412655.1 Myotis brandtii | reverse complement strand
ACCAGGTGCTGGGCTCCCGGAGACCCCGTGGCTCTCCCGGCAGGGACCCTGGCAAGTTCATGGATCAGCCTCTGAACCTGATCTTTCGCTCTCCGACACCTTGTCTTCAGAACCTTGTCAGCCGCCTGGCTGACGTTTTGTGATATTTCTTAAAGCCCTAGGAACCATGAGCCTAAGATCTGAGATACTCACTGTAGGCCTAGCAGCGGTTCTCAACATGTGGGTCTCGACCCCTTTGGCGATCCAATGACCCTTTCACAGGGGTCGCCTAAGACCATCCTGCATATCAGATATTTATATTACGATTCATAACAGTAGCAACATTACAGTTATGAAGTAGCAACGAAAATAATTTTATGGTTGGGTCACAACATGAGCAACTGTATTGAAAGGGCCAGAAGGTTGAGAACCACTAAAGGAATTAGGTACAGCGGATGGCACTTGAACAATCACAGGCGCACCCAATCTGAGCAAGAACTGCGTTGGCCCTTGGAGTGAGCTGAGAGCCCTAAGGGTGAAAAAAACAGCCACATCCAGGATTGGGAGGACTTACCACTCCCAAAGACAAATAAATTAATAGAAATAACAAGAGATGTGAAAGTAGGGGGTGGACAGATTTATTATTGTGCGCAGTGATTTCACTTTTTAACGTGCTGTAACTTGTAACCATTTTTATTAAAGGGCCAATCTAAACAGGGAAGAAACATTAACTGTGACTGCACCCCAAGTCACAATAGGGTCTGTGCTTCTCTTTTTACAGCTGTAAAGATGGAATCATTCTTAGCTCCGTGTAATGTTTAAAAGGCATGTCTGATCTCACTGAATGAAATTGTTTTAGAGTTTGAAGTTTGAGCTTATGATAGCAATAAAAGTACTATTTTATACTCCTGGATTAAAGTTGCTATAATTAATGAGAAAAGCAAGAGAGCCAAAAGAAGCTGGTGATGTTTTAATTAGAGTATTGAAAGACCATTGCAATACCTCCCAGTGCCATTCCACTTTACAGTTTAAACATTTTCGCACCCATTTTAGTTGACCTTCACAACACTCGAGTGAGGACAGCAGGCTACCCTAATTGACCTTCACAAGTAGCATAGAGGCTACCCTAATTTTATGGATGAGAAAACCAAAGCTCAAAGAAACTAATGTTCACCACATTCTCTAAGTAATAAGTTGCTGAGAAGGCCTCTAACACCACACCAGCAGTCATCCTAACCGCATGGACTGAACTTTGGAAGCCTGTTTCTCAGCCCTCTCTACCTTATCCATTCAGATAAGAGTTCGAACTGATGAATAACCCTCAGCTGCTCCTGGTTACCTGTGGCCAGTTTAAACGTATGACCAGTTGTTCTCAAAGTGTAGTCCCAGGACCAGCTGTGTCAACATCATCTGAGAACTTGTTAGAAATGCAAATTCTTAGGCACTACTCCAGAGAACTCTGGTCTTGGGACCCTGCAATTTATTTTAACAAGCCCTCCGGAAAATTCTAGCGTACCTTAAAGGTTGAAACTACCTCTATAGAACACCATCCCCAGCCTTGACTTGTTTCCTTATAACCACAAAGCCATCAAGTCCCAATAAGATACCTCGAAATGGAGAGAGGTGAACTAACACTGGCCAAAATATACTTTTAAATATATTAGTGTGTCTAAAAGCAAAATTAAGGTAAAATAATACAAGTTTATAATAAAAAACAGCTGCCTTGAGGCTTGGTCGTGGACACAAGGTATTGTCAAGTGTTCACTTGTTTCTTCCAAAGGAGACAGGAAAGCTTGCTAAGCAGATTTTGGAACTGGTCCCAAGCTTTCCAACACAAAGAAAGATGTAAACAAGGATAAAATTCCAGTGCCACATCAGTTTCCACACCAGTAAACATCTGCTGTAGCTTAATATGGGAGGATTAACTGTAATAGGAGTGAGGTGGCCTGGGAGAAGTAGATACATCCACAGAATTGGAGGCAGACCCCGCTGGTGGGATGAGCTTGCAGGCAGAAGACAGTATCTAAAGGGTATAGAACGGGCAGCAGCCAGGAAGGCAGCCAGCATCAGGCTGGTTCAACAGAGAAGAGTGTTGTAAGCCAATGGGCAGCTGGAACACAACCTTGGGAAACCCAGGAGCAGACAAAAATTGGGAAATCATGGCAGGCATTAAGAAAACGTGTTGCTTATAGCAAGGCCCCAGTCTCGGTGCTGGATCCCAGGTCTGGATTTCTCTCCCTATGAGGAATTGATGAAAACAAATAGAATTCAGGTCCTTGAG
>NW_005357962.1:291330-295788 GCF_000412655.1 Myotis brandtii | reverse complement strand
CGGGGAGGGAAGGACTTGGGCGATAAAACAAGTATCCGAAGGCCAGACCTGGTAGACAGAGTGAGACTTAGAAACAAAGCAGGAGCTTACTATATAGAACTGAGACCGAATTTCTCACTGATCATTGTTGCCTCATGTTGGTTGAGGTTCCAGAGTGTTAATATAGGACTCGAATTCCCTCCGGTATGGCTGGAACTGATCCAAGAACTTCGAGATGGGAGTCACATGGGAGCAGGCACTGAATAAAAAGGGGTCAGCAAGATGGGCAGGCACAGAAGGTCAAAAAAGCAGTGAGAGACTACATCTTTCAGCTCTGGACTGGTGAAAGCATTTTAGAAAAATGCTAATTAACCGGCTTAGGGAGTTAGCAATTGAAAGAATTCAATGAAATGGATGACCTTTTGGAAAGACTGACTCAGTAGTTGGGGGTGGGAGTAGGAGGAGAGAGAATCCTACAGTGCTTTTCATCTGTGGCTTTCAAAATGTTTACGAACGCTGCCACTACAAGCTTCCTATCTTATAAACAGGAAGCCAAGGCACAGAGGGATTAAATGTTTTGCCCAAAGTAACATCCTCTATCGTACCCATAAATTATAAGAACAGGGCAAAAATTAAGGAATCTAATTTGCTAAGTGTTAGCCCTCTTAGCCATGCATAAAAGCCATTAATAATGTTACACTTAGCATGTCGAAGTTAGCAGCCATGACATACTACCAAACCACCACCTGACCTTTGTTCATCTTTCAGCTAATTCTATTAAAATTATACTCCCTGACTAGCTTACAAGCCCCTTGAGGACTGGGAATGCTCTGACAGCAGATGCTCTCTCCTACCAAAAGGGACAAAGTCGAGTGTGTAAAACTATTGAATAACTCCCACGCAAGCCCACCTTGGAGCAGAGGTGTACAAGCTGCAGCTCTGGTCAGTTCATGTGGCAGAAATGAGCTACTCTAGACATCATAGACCACGTGTCCTGCCAACAACCTAAATGCAGCAGGTTGCCATGTCTCCCTCACCCCATCCCAGACGAGTCCTTCTTATTTATTACTCTCAGTGAAACCTCATATATCCTCCCCCATTGTCTGGTTTCCTACCGTCCTTTTCCTGTTCAGTCCTTCCTTTACGTTGCCAGAGCAACCATCCTCCTGGATGCCCTTATCAACTCAAAGCAAATAGCCTCCTGTTGCCTCCAAGCTCTCGGCACAACCATGCTACATTCCACCAACAAATTAATCTCTCTATGCCACTTTTCCCTGCCCCTCCATTTCCCAGAAGGTTTCAACTCTCCTCTGTTGCCAACGGTACTAAAAGCATACTCCTGAGCCAGGCATTCACAGTCCCCACCACCTACCAGCAAATCACTGTTTTCTCTAGCTTAGCTCACTCTGCTCCTCACTACAAGCCCCTTTTTACTGGCGAATATCAGCATACCCATTTATCCATTTTTTAAAATATCCTAGAGCAGTGGTCGGCAAACTGTGGCTCGTGAGCCACATTCGGCTCTTTGGCCCCTTGAGTGTGGCTCTTCCACAAAATACCATGTGCAGGCGCGCACGTACAGTGCAATTGAAACTTCATGGCCCATGCACAGAAGTCAGTATTTTGTGGAAGTACTCGCGAGCCACAGTTTGCTGACCACTGGCCTAGAGCATTCATATGTTCCATTTATTTAGTACTTCAATGTGTACCCCTTTATGTCCCCCAACTAAACTACATTTTTTGCGGGCCAATTAGCCTGGCAGACAATGCCTAGGAGAAAGCTGGTCCCATTAATTGACAGTCAATGCAAGTTGAAAAAAATAAAGCAATACAGGAAGCAATGGCTTTTTAATTAAAGATTTTAATCTATGTTAGCTTTCATTTGGTAACTCCTCAACATTCTAAAGCATTTCACCAGCTTAGAAGGTCAATTCAAGAAAAATGTGGAATAAATGTGAAGATATTTGGAAGAGAAGGGAAAGGCCCTAAAACTCTTCCCTGACTCTCTTTTTAGTCATTTGCTATAAGCCACTTTAGGCCACATCAGGAAAATTAATGTCAAAGGGGGGAGGGGACTTTCCAAATCTTACATAACATAACTACAAAATACCAACATCTGGATACGGAGCTAAATAAGGAAAACAGAAGCAGCTCATCCTTCTTGGAAATTTCAACTTAATCTACTCTGTGGGTGCTTTCTTTTTTTATATAAATATTTTTATTGATTTCAGAGAAGAATGGAGAGGGAGAGATAGAAACATCAATGATGAGAGAGAATCATGGATCAGTTGCCTCCTGCACGCCCCCCACTAAGGAATGAGTCCACAACCCGGGTATGTGCCCTTGACTGAAATCAAACCAGGGACCCTTCAGTCTGCAGGCCGATGCTCCATCCACTGAGCCAATCCAGGGAGGGCTCTGTGTGTGGGTTTTTAAATGTCGATTCCATATGATTACTTTACTAGTAGAACCTGTTTTAACCGACACTAATTCAGTCATTCTCACTATGGTTTTGTGTCATCTTCTGTTACATCTCAATTCACTTTTCTTAAACTCACACACAACACTTTGTGGGGAGGGCAATAAGGGGAAACAGGAACTATATAGGATATTGCAAAACTCCCCAAATTGGGGGAATCCCTAAATTAGAAACAATACGCACACCCATTATTTCCCATCTTTTGACCTAAAAGGATTCTTCTATGACAATTAGATAACTGATGTGCTTAGCCAGACTGTATTAAAGAGCTTGTTTACCTCTCTGTTCCAGTCAGGGAAGGTAGCCTAATCCCAGCAGGACCTATTAGGCTGTCGCTGGGTGTTTCTCAGAAGAGCTCACCTGGTTAGTAGTTAACAGTGTCATTTGGAGGACCGGCCTGAAGTTATGCAGGGATGAGGCAGTTGTCACCTCTGGAGGCTGGATGTCTGGCTCCTCCAGCAAAGAGCGTCAAGAACATCCTTGGTGAAAAGGAGTGTTTGCTACGGAAAGACCATGGTGCGTGGAATCAGATAAACCCACGTTTCCATCGACAGTCTGTGACTTTCTCAATTAGTTTAGTCCCAAGTCAAGAAACCCAAGCCAAAGTGTAGAATCCTGGAAAATTCAATGTTGTAGGCAGACTGCATTGCTAGAGCTTTTTTCTCATGGCGAATTGGACGTTCCAATGATGTAATAAAAAGACCTTTCCCTTAGAGACTTTTTCACAGCTTTCTTTATGGAAACCTTGACAGCACATGGGAATGTTTTTCTTGCTAGTTTTTTTTTTTGGTTGGTTTTGGTTTTGATTTTTGCTTTTGCTTTGCCTATTGTCACTGGGCTTTGGCAGCTATTCATACACATAAGGATTTGTAATTATGCACAAATAGTATATTTTGTGCATTTGTCAAGTGGAGTGATATACTCAGGATAAAATCTCTCAAAAAATCAGTAGAGATCATGATGCAAAGTAAAACCTCTCTGTCATTCCAGTTTTCTCACTCTCTTTCCATCTTTTAAACTCGTTATGCTCTCAAGTCCTATGACAAGTGTTTTTTTCAATGTCTAGTCCATGAGCCACCCAAATCCCAGTCATCTACTAAAAACATAGAATTCCAGGTTATAGTACATCTATACATAAGGTATTGAAAAACGCCTCTGTCAAGAATCCCTAAATTGGAGAATTAATATAAACACCTGTTGTTTCTGATGTTTGGTATTAAAAATAGAATTTTAAGTAGCCAATAAAATATTGAAATAGGTTTCAATGAACTGATCTTTATGAATTATGGTTAAGCCTGGCCAATGTGGCTCAGTGGTTGAGCATCGACTTATGAACCAGGAGGTCATAGTTCTATTCCTGGTCAGGGCACCTGCCCAGGTTTCTGGCTCAATCCCCAGTAGATGGCAATCAGGAGGTAGCTGATCAATGATTCTCTTTCACCATTGATGTTTATTTCTCTCTTTCCCTCTCTGTAAAAAAAAAAAGAAAGAAAGAAAGAAAGAAAGTGAAAGTTAATCATTCCATTAAAAAAAAAAGAATTATGGTTACGTGGGAAAAAAGTGTGCAGCAGCATGTACAATAGGCTATTGTTTGCATTTTTAAAAAGATTATATTTATGTGATTATGTATTGAATGCCCCTAACAGGACAGCTGAGAAAATGGCAGCAGGGGTTGCCACCAGGGTGAGAGAAAGATTTGCTTTTTATTGTATATCTTTTGTACTTTCTGAATTTATGTCATGCACATGTTACCCCATTTTTAAAAAGCAGTCAATGACTTGGAAAAACAATGGAGATCCCTAGGTTCTACTCAAGACTTACTCATTTGAAATTTCTCACATGGCACCCAGAGAGCTGCATTTTCAATAAGCTCCCTAGTTTCCTGCAAACCAGTTTTGAGAACTACTGTTTCTGACCTTTCTTTCCTTCTTTCTTTCTTTCTTTCTTTCTTTCTTTCTTTCTTTCTTTCTTTCTTTCTTTCTTTCTTGTCTTTTCTTTAA
>NW_005357962.1:273157-291243 GCF_000412655.1 Myotis brandtii | reverse complement strand
TCAATGATGAGAGAGAATCATTGATTGACTGCCTCCTGCATGCCCCCCACTGGGGATCGAGCCTGCAACCCGGGCATGTGCCCTGACTGGGAATGGAACCGTGACCTCCTGGTTCATAGGTCTATGCTCAACCACTGAACCATGCCGGCCAGGCTTTAATGTATTTTCTTTCTCTTGACCTTCTACCATCCAACCCCCTTCATTCCTCCCCCCTCACCCCCATACACACACACACACACATTTCTCCTCTCCTCACTTCCTTATCTAGTTTAGGTCACTTAGTTTTGCAATTCAGTCATTCCATAGCTAGTGCCCTTTCACTCCTTTGCCTCTCACCTTTGCGATCAATCAAAACCATAACTCCAGACGGATCTGCTTTTTCTGCCCCAGCACACAGGCTAACTTGGCAGGTTCTAATCTCAGCTGCTGCCTGGATTCTTCCTAACAGTTCTTGGGTTCCTGCTCAGTACCTGTAACACCCCTCGCAATGACTTAAAATCTCACCAATGTTCTCAAGACATCTGCACCACTCTCTCTCAGATAGCACAAAGTACACAGAGGGTAGCAGTCTGTAATCCCTCAATTTCCTGCCCTCCTACTTCTAAATTTATCTACACACACATCCATCTTTCCTTTCCTTTCCTTTTTTCCTCCTAGTGTTGTTCTGACAAATAAATCACTCCACCTCTTCTCTGGACCCCATTTCTGGCCATCTCTAAATCATACTCAATTTATTAACCTTGGTCCCACAGGCACCACAAGCATTTTTTTTTCTACTGGCAATTTCCTTAGGCCTATAAACAAGCACTCTTACCCTTAAGCTTTCTGTCTCCTCTAGTTTCCACCCTCTTTCTCCTTTCCTTCACAGCCAGGTTTCTTAAGAGAGAAAGGATGCTCCTTGAACTTCCTCTCATCACTGCTCTTGCATGAGTCCCAATGATTTCCTGGTTGCCGAGTCCAAAGGCACCATTCAGTCCTTATCTTATTTAGTCTTTTTGCTTTTGAATTATTGTTCCCTCTTCCTGGTTTCCTCTTACTTTCCTGATCATCCTAGGCTCAAGTCTCCTTTATGGAGTCCTCTTCTTCCTTCTTCTCCATAGAGGTTGTCAATGGATTAATAAAGTGGGGGTGGGAGGGGCTCTACTGTGCACTTACAGGATTCTCCTTGGTCCAGAAGATGCTAGAGCCTCTTAACCTGAATCCTGCAGTGCCTCTCAGACAGAAAGTGAAAACAAATGCCATGGTTGGACGCCTCCAAAATATTTGTGAAAATCCTTGTCTCAAGAACAGAAAAATAAGCTCTGCTTTAAATATTACAGCTATAATTTAATGTTGCGTCTTGGGTTCCCTTTGTTTGTCTTCAGTCCCTCACTCCTACGAGCCTAATGGGAATTCTTAACCTTCTTAATCTCTAATTTATAAAGAGCATTGTTTTAAGCATTTATTTATTTAGCCTTCAGGCTTGTATTTTGAAAACCCGACATTAACTTATTGGTGGTTTGCTTGGCCCAGCCTCTCTACCATTCTGCTTCCAAGTGGCCTTTTTGGCTGGTATTTAGTTTTTCATTATATAAAAGTATTACATTCACTTTTTTTTATCTGAGAAAATTGTAGAAAAGAACCCAGTAGGCCCCCTACCCAATCACAACCACTATAAATGTTTGATATCTTCTCATTCTCTCCAGCCCTTCCCCCAATTACTTCTGGACCATATTCTAATTGGAGTTCAGAGCCTGATCTGGAAAGTTTTTGTGTCAACACATGCCATGTGCCTTGGCAGTTTGCTAAGTCTGAGAAACTTCAGGAGGCATTTTTTCCTTCTGACTTACCCATGTGTTTCACTTAGATTCTTGGAAACATATTCCTCTGTGCAATATGGGTATTAGCCTCCAGCTTCAAGTAACAGAAAATTCAATGCAAACTCACATCAACAATAAAGAAAAGTATTGCTTCATATAACTGCAAGCCCAGGAAATAGGGCAGGATTCAGGGGCAGTTTAATTTAGTGGCTCTGGATCTATTTCCTTGTATTGCCCTGAGAGGGCCTCCTATAGGTGTTGGTTTTGACCTTTAGCTTCTTTCTTCATGGAGGCAAATGGCTGCAGCAGTTACGGGTCTCACATGGAGATGCCATCGATGTGGGTGAAGTTCACCTAAGAGCAATGGAACTTCTTTCCTGGAAACCTCGAGCATAGTTCTTGTCACGTGCCTACTCTTGACTCAACCCCTAGTCTCAAGTCAATGCTACACACTGATTCTGGCCAGGGTTCCTGAACAAATTATTGGCCGGGCGGTGGAATTACCCTTAAACTGGGCAGTCCCAGATGCGTACTGGGACACAGAGGGTATGTAGGGAGGGGCAGATGCTTAAATAAAACAGAATTACATTAAGAAACAGAGGAGGAATAGAGATCAAACAGAAAACCATACATGAGTTTAGAAACTAGGTCATTTAGTCAGGCCGGTGTGGTTCAGTGGTTGAGCATAGACCTATGAACCAGGAGGTCACAGTTTGATTCCCGGTCAAGATGTGCAGGAAGCAGCCAATCAATGATTCTTTCTCATCATTGTGTTTCTGTCTCTTTCTCCCTCTCCCTTCCTTTCTGAAATCAATTTTTAAAAAATTTAAAAAATGGTCATTGGGTCATTGCCCTAGCCAGCTTGGCTCAGTGGATAGAGCGTCAGCCTGTGGACTGAAGGGTCCCGGGTTCACAAGGGCACATCCCTCTCCCTTCCTTTCTGAAATCAATTTTTAAAAAATTTAAAAAAAAGAAATTTGGTCATTGCCCTAGCCAGCTTGGCTCAGTGGATAGAGCGTCAGCCTGTGGACTGAAGGGTCCCGGGTTCAATTCTGGCCAAGGGCACATGCCTGGGTTTTGGGCTCGATCCCCAGTAGCCGACGTGCAGGAGGCAGCCAATCAATGATTCTCTCTCATCATTGATGTTTCTATCTCTCTCTCCTTCTCTCTTCCTCTGTGAAATCAATAAAGAAATATATATATTTTTTAAAAGAAACTTGGTCATTTAATTAAGTCAATTAATTAATTTACAATTTTTTACTTCTTTTATTACATTTTTTAAAGTTTTAATAGGTGATAACTTCACACAGTTCAATATATAAAGAAACACAAAAAGGATATACAGTGAAGCATTTTTTCACTGCTGACCCCAGCCAAACAGAGATAGTTTATGTACATATAAGGGAAACAATTATATACATATACATACACACTCTCTTTTTGCACACAAAGTCTAGCATGCTATACACATTGTTGTGCACCTTACTTTTTCACTTAACAATATATATTGATGATTATTATGTCAATATATAAAGAGCTTCATCACTGGTTTTTTTTATTGCATTGTATTATATTGTATGGATATGCCACAATTTATTTAATGCCTGCAGATGGCCATTTAGATGGCTAATACTGTTTTGCTCTAAAAAAACACTGCTATACTGAATAATATTGCATATATTTTATTATGTGTACATTTGTGGAATATCTGAAGCATAAATTCATAAAAGTGGATTTAATGTCAAATTGCTCTTTCTAGCTGTTGCACTAACTTGTACTCCCACTGGGAGGGTCTGAAAGTGCCTGTTTCAGAACACCCTTGTCAACAGTGCGTGTGATCAGACTTTGTGGGTTTTGTGGGGGTTTTTTTGCTAATTTGATCATCAAAAATTAATATCTTAGTGTCATTTGAATTGGATTTTTTTCTATTGTGAGTGAGGCTGGCCTACTTTTATGTGCCTGGGAGCCATTGTGCCTCTTCTTCCAGGCCCTGCCTGTTCACATTCTTTGCCCAGGTTTCTATTGTTCTGTTGGTCTTTTCCTTTCTGATTTGTAGGAGCTCATAGGTGAAGGGCAATTAGTCTTTCCATCCAGTTTGTCATTTGTCTTTCAACTTCGCTCATGGTCTTTTTTATGCAGAAAATTTTAACGTTACGAGATTGAATATATCAATCTTTTATGGTTCTGGATTTAATGTCATACTAGAAATGCCTTCCCCACTCTAAGGTGAATAACTCTCTTTTAGTTTTAGTTTCCTCTAAAAGAGAAGATGGTTGCATTTTATATATTTTAATATTATATCTACTTGGAATTTATCCTGGTCAGGGGTGAGAAATAATTTAACTTTAATTCCTTCTCCCCACCCCCCCGCCTTTGATATTGATTTTAATTTCATGCTATTTCATGGTGATGCCCTTTTTTTGTTTTGTGACAGTCAAGGTATTTCCAATATTCTCTACAAATGATTAAAAATCCAAGTTTTCTATATATTGGCTTTAATTAGCAAAACAATAACTCACAAAGTTTTTGTAACTTACCCTAGGCCATGAGATATATTTGGGAGGTTGGGGAGATGACGAGGTAAAAGGCCTTGAAATCAGACAAAGAATAATGTTTGTTGCATTTTCATCATGTGCGTACTCAGGGCATGCGTTCACAATATAAACAATTAAAAACAATAAAGTGTGGCTTAAGTGACTTAAGTCACTTAAAACTGCCGCATTTAATGTTCTAATTATTAACATAGGCTTTTTTAAGACATGGCACGATGAATCTCCTGCAGCATTCTGGCTCCTATGTGCACTTTGAGATGCTGCTGAGCCCCAGAGTCATAATCAAGAGGTGGCCCACCAGGAGGTATGAAGCCCGCTCCAAGGCTGCCCATGGAGAAGGGAGCCCGGCAGCAAAGACAGAACAAAGACACATCTTGGTTCCTTAAGCTGCGGATTTAGGCAGTTGGACTGGCCAAATCCGTATTCCCAGGGACACTCTACCCAACTTCCTTTCGCTGCAAGGAGAATGTCATATGCACTGACTCTCCAGTGAGGTAGAAACTAACACCTGCCCACAGCAACAGGGTGTCATGGTCACAGCTGAGTAAAAATCCTTTGACAAGTACAAACAGACTTCGGCTGTCACACTGGCGAATCGCATTACTTCTCCGTTTTTTGTTTACTTCTCCGTCTTTCCCAGGAGACTGGGTGTTCTTGAAGGCAGAAGCTCTTTGTCATCTCTGAACCCGGTAGCTTAGTACACTCACCCCGCTCTATAGGAATGTGCCCCTTGCATGCTTTTCTCCTACGTGGGCAGTTCCTTATATATCCCACTCTTCAAAACTCACCATTTGTTGAGGAGCTTCCAAGGTCAGCCACTCAACTAGAAAGCACTTCACATGCATTACTTTTTACAATTCTCACAACAGCTCTATGAAGTACATACTGTATTCCACCCCCCACTACACCCCCCGTTGTAATAGTGAGGAAACTAAGGAACAGAGAGGTTAAGTGACTTGCCTAAAGTCACACAGATAGTTGATGGGGGAGTCAAGATTCAAATCCCAGATGATCTAACTCCAGTGCCCACCGCTCTTGACTGGAACATCAATCACATTGTTTCTCCCCAGTCTGTTGGGAAGAAAAAAAAAATTCTTTGTAAAACAAGAACTTATAATTTTGCCTTCTAGAACAGTTGTCATAATATACCCAGGGGATATGGGGTTTTTTGGTGATTACTGTTGTTTGTCTAGGAACAAACAGGAATTTTGAGGCTCCTATTTGAGTCATCCCACTCTCACCCCATGGAGGGCAGAGGAAAAAGGGAATGAAACAAAGAAGGCAAATTGCTTTACATAAGAAAGAAACAGGAATTGTGAGTTTTCAACTGGCCTTTCAGGTGACAGCCTAAAGGACAGCAGGGGTGAGATGTGAGAGGGTGAGGCACTCTGGCAACTGGGTGGGACAGTCTGACCTAATGCAAGGTCATGGCCAATGAGAAATTTCTTGCAGTGAGGAAGACGAGACATTCACAAATAAGCCTGGACAACAGCGCAATTGTTATAATAGTTTGCAACCCACCATAAGCATATGCAAGAGGTATTTGGCCAGGATTTGCAGCGAGGGAGGGAGAAAACAGAATGGTATCCAACCTGGAGCCAAATAACCCTGGGAGGGGGGCAGCAGATGCCCGAGCTGTAAGCAACAGTTTGGAACAGGCAATAGCAGTGAAAAAAGCAAAGAGTATCAACAGCCCACTGTTAAAACAAAAAAACACCTGAAAACCCACAGGAAATGTTGGGAGTGACTTTCCACCGAGGACTAGGGACTTCCGCAAAACTGACTTCCAAAAGCTCAAGGACAGAGGGATGGTGGGGGGAGCCACAGGAAATGTTGGGAGTGACTTTCCACCGAGGACTGGGGACTTCCGAAAAACTGACTCCCAAAAGCCCAAGGACAGAGGGATAGCGGGGGGATAGTAACAATCGTTTTTTCCTCTTCTATGATCGAATCACCTGCATCAGATATCAATTTCTACCCATATGCTTATCGTGTTAGTCTCAGGGGTCCTTAACCTCAGCCCTGTTGCCACTTGGGAGTGAACAATTCTTTGTTGTGGGGGCCTGGCTTGTGCGCTGTAAGATGTGCAGCAGCATCCCAGATGCTAATAGCAGTGGCATACCAGTCCCCCACAGTGAAAAAATAAATGTCTCCAGACATTACCAAGTGTCCCCTGGGAGGTTGGGGGAGCAGGAGGACAAAATCACAACAGCACTATGTTGTGTAAAAGAGGCTCCTATAGGTACTTCAAGTGTTTCTACTAAGTCCCACTAAGTGGTACAGCACTTCTTCAATATTGTTTACATTATATTTGCACAATAATAGTGTTTACAGGTAGCCTATATTACAGACATAGTAATAATGTATTACTACTAATAGAACACTGTAGTTCTAACATTATGTACAAATAAGAATGGAGTTGGTTATAGGAGTTTTCCCTATAAGCAAACGTCTATTAGATTAGTGTGTTAGGATTCAGTTCCTTTGAGCAGTATCTGTCCACGGTCAGATCTATCGGGAAGGCTGCATGATGAGCCACGGGATTCACCACTTTTGTCTTTGGGAGAAATTCAAGAGGAATGACATTCACACAAGCAAAGCACTCTCATGGCAGGACCCAAAAGGAAACTTTGGTGAAACCTAGTATTTTACAGGGACGTAAAGCAGGTACAATAATTTATCATCATGTCAGCTACTATTGTCTCCCCAGGCATAGTCTTTCTTTGCTATTGCACAGTTAAAACTGATATGTATGATTTCCCAACTAGTTGACTGCAATCTGACCCATCCTCCTTGCTCAGAAAGCACATTTGAGCCCTGGCCAGTGTGGCTTAGTGGCTGGAGCATCAGTCCATGCACCAAAGGGTCTCAGGTTCAATTCCAGGTCAGGGCACATGCCCAGATTGTGGGTTTGATTCCTGGTCAGGGCACATGCGTGAGGCAACAGGATGTTTCCTTCTCACGTCGATGTTTCTCTCTCTTTCTCTCTCCTCCTCTTCCTTCCTCTCTCTCTAAAATCAATGAAAAACATATCCTCAGGTGAGAATTTTTTTTAAAAGCACGTTTTAATACAAGAAAATGAGAGAGATGTTACCTGCTCTGATTTATTATTTTAAAACATATCACCATCAGATCTAATTTTTTTTGTTAATGACACATTATTCTGTGACACATCTCACAACTGATCGCCATGCAGTGGAATAGAACCTCTGGTTTATCGGGAAGGATGCAGGACTGGGGCTCAGACTGGGTTCATTTCTGGATTGCAGCTGATGGACTGTTGCTTAAGAAAGTGAGTCTATTTCCTCATAGGTAGATAATAAAATAACAATGAAATCACCCCCTTTTTCTCAGTCTTGTTGAGAAGATTAAATAAGGTTTAAAACAATCTGCTGGAAATTGCTACTCTAGTGCCAATCATTGTCATTACCTCCTACCACCAGCAGCACCTTGCACAGATCACCAAGTCTACACGACAGCCATGTGGGGTGCCTGGCTTTTTCCCACTACAAGCCCACAGAAAAGCCTGCTCAGTGGTGTGGTACATTCGTTACTCTCTTAAGGTGAAAAGATCATTTCTCTAAATTGGGGTGAGTTGATATACCTTTGCAAACCAAATGCCAGGTCTGCTTAAGCAGCTGCTAAAGGAAAGAGATGAGCTCAGCTCCTGTTTCTTGCTGCTCCTGCAGAGTAAACCGGCAGCTCCGAGCCAAGATTCTCTGACACCAGTTCCTTTCTCAGCATTATAGGCCAGTATCCTGGGACCTGACACTAACCATTAGGAATTTCTTCGGTGGCAGCAGACGGAAAGGCAACCGCCAGTGTGAAAGAAATACGTTAAAACTCTCTCTCTTCTCTCTCTCTCTTTTTTTTTTACAGTAAAAGTCATGAAGATAGATGACTCTGCTGGGTTGACTCATACCCCTCAATATAGAGAGTAGTCAGCCTGCTGGTGACTCTCCTGATGATGCTAAACAGGTGACCTATTCTGCCAACAAGGGGGTCCAGAGAGGTTGGAACACAATGTGTATCATCATGTCCTCTATGGGGGGGGAAATTGGCTAAGGCTCCAAGATCCCAAGGGTTTAAATTAATAGGAAAATATGATTCAATCGCAATCATGAAACAAATGGAAGGGAAATGAGGAGTTGGAGGGATATGGGTGGGGAGCGTAGGCAGGAAGCACATAGGAAAATGCCCGGCAGGCTTGCAATTGGCACTATTGCCAGTCAAGGTGAGACGAGTGAGGAAGCTGAGACAGGCTCAGCTGCGGATACAGAGGCTGGGAGCTACCTCCACAGCCATTCTGATCGAGTTCTCTTATCAAGCCAACTCCACTTCCTTTCTTTATCTTCTGCTTTCTCAGTGCTCACAGCTGTGTTGTTAGTGGCTTCCCCTGCAGGAATGAGAGGCTCTCCTGTTCCTGCTTGGCTAGGAACGGGATGAGGAAGAGATCTCAGGTGATCCTACCCTCTCTCCACCCCCATGAACATCTCCCACTCCCAATGCCCAGAATTGGCTCTTCTTTGCTCGCAAAAATTCAAACCATTCTCCAAAGCTCAACTCTTCCACGAAACCTTCCGTGACCTCTCCAGTCACAGGATTTTTTTTCTTTTTTTCTTAACACCTACAGCTTGTACCTAACACAGTAAATCACCAGAGACATATTTTCTCTGTCTCACATGTGCTATCCTCGCTTCCTACATAGATTATACAGTCCTTGAGGACAGGAGCCACATCTTAAACTTCTGGAAGTCACATGCCCAGGTTCTATGATTTGGCAGGTAATGCAGCGGAGGTCCTACCTAGAGTATCTCTATGATATGGGAGAATCTAAGGAGCCCTAAGCTGGTTTTCTCAAGAGAATAGCACCAAGCCAGCCTTGCTCTTGGGGCTACACAACTACCAGTATTTCTCCTGGTTCTAAATAGGCAGCCTCATGCCTAGAGATTAAGTCCTTAGCAGCCTGTATCTGGGTCCCTTTTCAGTGACCCTTGCTGTATCTCATTTGTCCTGGATTGGGTGCTGTGCTCTTGCTCCTGTTGATCCCCTGAAAGACCCAAACGCCACCTCTGAGCCATATTCTCCACGAGGCACAGTCCCTGCTACTCTCTACCCAGAGCAGCTCATTGAATTTCAGGCTGCCCAGACCTCTCTACCATGTGGGTTGTGCTCCACCCACCTTCAGTGAGTTCATTTCTTACCCCCGCTGGCACTGACCAGCCAGTCTGCTTCTTGGTCTGACTGTTTCTGCCAAGACCTTCTGGGAATGCCTGCCTTGCTCCAGGGTTTCTGGCTGATCTCTGAGTCCTTTCCAGTCTGCTGTCAACAGAGCCATCATTTTGAGATTATATATATAATGTTGGAGACAAACAGATATACACACACACCCATACTCCCAAATTCACTTATCGGTTGAAAAGATTTCCACTACCTTCCTAAATTCATACTCTCCCGTTGGAGGCATTTATCATCATTTCCAAGTCTTCCAATGTCTAACTTGGAATTTTCTTTAAATCAAAGGGGTCCTCAGAGATCATTTACTCCAACCCTCTCATTTTATGCCTAGTCTCTATTTTACTACCCCCTGTTTATGCTTCTATTTAGAAGAGAGTGGCATAGGATTTTTGTTAATGATCACTTTAACAAGGACTTCTTTTTGGCCATTAGTAAACTGCCGGGGTGCTAGCAGACTTTATGGAAGGTCTCAACTCAGTAATCAGTTACCATCAAAATGCGTGTACACATTGCTAAGATGAGATCATTTCCTTCCCAGGCCCAGAAAGGAAACACATACACGACAGAAGCACACACCACTCGCGCACACTCCCATTCCCAATGTGATCCCTTTCTATCTGGAACAATCAAAATGCCTCCCAGCTGGAATGACAGCATCACTTTATTGACGCTGAAATAGGAGAGCGATAAAGCAAGTCTCAGCAGGCGCAGCAGAAATGTACTGCTGCTATGATTCATATTTCAAAAATGATGCCATGAGACCAAAAATGCCAAGCAGAGTTTGTTCCGTTGGCAACAACGTAGTTAAGGACAGTCACCTCAGCCCTGTCTTCAAAAATTGGCTAAGGCTCCAAGATCCCAAGGGTTTAAATTAATAGGAAAATATGATTCAATCGCAATCATGAAACAAATGGAAGGGAAATGAGGAGTTGGAGGGATATGGGTGGGGAGCGTAGGCAGGAAGCACATAGGAAAATGCCCGGCAGGCTTGCAATTGGCACTATTGCCAGTCAAGGTGAGACGAGTGAGGAAGCTGAGACAGACTCAGCTGCGGATACAGAGGCTGGGAGCTACCTCCACAGCCATTCTGATCGAGTTCTCTTATCAAGCCAACTCCACTTCCTTTCTTTATCTTCTGCTTTCTCAGTGCTCACAGCTGTGTTGTTAGTGGCTTCCCCTGCAGGAATGAGAGGCTCTCCTGTTCCTGCTTGGCTAGGAACGGGATGAGGAAGAGATCTCAGGCTATCCTACCCTCTCTCCACCCCCATGAACATCTCCCACTCCCAATGCCCAGAATTGGCTCTTCTTTGCTCGCAAAAATTCAAACCATTCTCCAAAGCTCACCTCTTCCATGAAACCTTCCGTGAACTCTCCAGTCACAGGATTTTTTTCTTTTTTTCTTAACACCTACAGCTTATACCTAACACAGTAAATCACCAGAGACATATTTCCTCTGTCTCACATGTGCTATCCTCGCTTTCTACGTAGATTATACGGTCCTTGAGGACAGGAACCACATCTTAAACTTCTGGAAGTCACATGCCCAGGTTCTATGATTTGGCAGGTAATGCAGCGGAGGTCCTACCTAGAGTATCTCTATGATATGGGAGAATCTAAGGAGCCCTAAGCTGGTTTTCTCAAGAGAATAGCACCAAGCCAGCCTTGCTCTTGGGGCTACACAAGTACCAGTATTTCTCCTGGTTCTAAATAGGCAGCCTCATGCCTAGAGATTAAGTCCTTAGCAGCCTGTATCTGGGTCCCTTTTCAGTGACCCTTGCTGTATCTCATTTGTCCTGGATTGGGTGCTGTGCTCTTGCTCCTGTTGATCCCCTGAAAGACCCAAACGCCACCTCTGAGCCATATTCTCCACGAGGCACAGTCCCTGCTACTCTCTACCCAGAGCAGCTCATTGAATTTCAGGCTGCCCAGACCTCTCTACCATGTGGGCTGTGCTCCACCCACCTTCAGTGAGTTCATTTCTCACCCCCGCTGGCACTGACCAGCCAGTCTGCTTCTTGGTCTGACTGTCTCTGCCAAGACCTTCTGGGAATGCCTGCCTTGCTCCAGGGTTTCTGGCTGATCTCTGAGTCCTTTCCAGTCTGCTGTCAACAGAGCCATCATTTTGAGATTATATATATAATGTTGGAGACAAACAGATATACACACACACCCATACTCCCAAATTCACTTATCGGTTGAAAAGATTTCCACTACCTTCCTAAATCCATACTCTCCCGTTGGAGGCATGTATCATCATTTCTAAGTCTTCCAATGTCTAACTTGGAATTTTCTTTAAATCAAAGGGGTCCTCAGAGATCATTTACTCCAACCCTCTCATTTTATGCCTAGTCTCTATTTTACTACCCCCTGTTTATGCTTCTATTTAGAAGAGAGTGGCATAGGAGTTTTGTTAATGATCACTTTAACAAGGACTTCTTTTTGGCCATTAGTAAACTGCCAGGGTGCTAGCAGACTTTATGGAAGGTCTCAACTCAGTAATCAGTTACCATCAAAATGCGTGTACACATTGCTAAGATGAGATCATTTCCTTCCCAGGCCCAGAAAGGAAACACATACACGACAGAAGCACACACCACTCGCGCACACTCCCATTCCCAATGTGATCCCTTTCTATCTGGAACAATCAAAATGCCTCCCAGCTGGAATGACAGCATCACTTTATTGACGCTGAAATAGGAGAGCGATAAAGCAAGTCTCAGCAGGCGCAGCAGAAATGTACTGCTGCTATGATTCATATTTCAAAAATGATGCCATGAGACCAAAAATGCCAAGCAGAGTTTGTTCCGTTGGCAACAACGTAGTTAAGGACAGTCACCTCAGCCCTGTCTTCAAGCTCTGGGGGAAGAAACACCGCTACCAATGTGGCCTTCTTGCCCTGAGGTTGCAGTGGACGGTTGGATTTTCCCACAGCCATTTCCTCGCTGTGCTCCATGCTGGGAGCAGGCTAAGAAAACTGTGGTATTTCTCCTGTGGTGATCTTGCTACTGTTTTGGAGACACTAAGGAGAACTGTGGTGGAGAGACCATTGCCAGGATTGTGTCCTGCCTGGCCCCACCTCTTAATGGCAGGCTGTCTTGGGCAACACTCTCAAACCCAGAATCCCCAGGGTGTGTGCGTGCTGCTTCTCTCTCTGCTTTGCTTGGAGAGGGAACTCGCCCCACTATACAAAAACAACAACCCTGAGAACTCCCTCCCCTTCAGGTTTCTAGCAGCTGGTTTCCCATTTCTTACTCTGACTTGTCTTCTTGTAAACCCAAGGAAGAAAAACAATGCTGGGTCAACATTGTACGAGCCATGTGACTATAGGACAGTATCATTGGGAGGAAAATAGGATAGAACTCAGAAAAGAAGGTGGGTAAGGCCCTGGCTGGGTAGCACAGTTGGTTTGAGTGTCGTCCCAATACACCAAGGTTGTGGGTACAATTTCTGGGCAGGGCACATACAAGAAGCAACCAATTAATGCATAAATAAGTGGATTCTCTCTCTCTCTCTCTCTCTCTCTCTCGCAAATCAATTTTAAAAAGAGAAAAGAAGGGGGTTTCAGACAAATCTTTGATGGCACGGTATTACACACCCTGCTTCTTCACAATGCAGGCTCTAATATTTATTAACTCATGTCACCTAAGGAACACTTAGAGTTCCTTGAGTAGAAGTTGCTGCCTTCATGTAAACACTATTGCATCTGGAGACTTATTCCTGAACATTGGTTGTGAGTTAGTAAAAAAAACCAAAACCCAAAGGATCTACATATCAGTTGCTGTTTTAGGATAGTTTGCACAATGCACAGGAAAAAGGGGCTTCGCTCAATTCGCTGTAATCTCCCCCAAGACAGTTCATTTTTATTTAGAAGCCATTGTTGGTAAATTTTAATACTAAACGAGAGGCTTACAAGAAATGAGTAGAAATGAAAGCAGAAATGAGGCAGTTTGTATAGTCTCAATTTCCATGACTCTAAAAACACTCATCAACCAACAACTCAGCTCACCCAGGGAGCCCAAACCCTTGGTTACAGCAGAATTCTCAGATGGCCCTCAAGATTTCTGGCCCCTGGTATTCTCAAGCCTTCATCCTGGTTTTTCAAACACAAACCAACCTCCCGCTGTGAAGAAATTTTGCAGGTGTCATTTAGGCTCTAAATCAGACAGGGGGATTGTCTGGGTGGTCTTGAGCTAATCACATAAACCCTTGAAATCTGGACCTAGAGGTCAGAAACAGGAGATTTGAAGTATGAGAAGGATTCAACCAAAAGGAGATTTTCCATTGCTGGCTCTGAGGATAGAAGGGCCAGGTGGCAAGAAACGTGTCTCTAGGAACTGAGAGTGGGCCCAGCGCACAGCCCGCCAGGAAACAGGGACAGGAGCTCACCAGTAAAGAAACTGAATTCTGTGTCGGCCTGAATGAGCTTGGACGAGAGCCCTGAGCTCCCTATGAGAGCTCAGCCTGGCGGACACCTTGACTCACATTCTGAGAACCCGAGCAAGGAGTCATGCTGTTCTCAGAGGCATGACCCACAGAAGCTGTGAGATAGTAAATGGATTTTGTTTTCAGGTGCTAACTTTGTGGTAATTTGTTACTCAGCATAGGAAATGAATACACATTACATAAATGGTCTAAAAGTTTCTTATCCAAGACCAAAATCCAAGCTCCTGGTGGGGGCAGGGGGGAACCTACCAACTATGTGAACCAAATCTATCAGGCAAGCCCCTTGCTGCTCAAAGTATGGAGCGACAGAACCCACATAGCCTGGGAGTTGCATCTCCGGCCCGATCCAGATCTGCTGAATCACAATCTTTTTTTAAAAAATATATTTGTATTGATTTCAGAAAGGAAGGAAGAGGGGGAGAGAGAGATTGAAACATCAATGATGAGAGAGAATCATAGATTGGCTGCCCCCTGCACACCCTCTACTGGGGATTGAGCCCAAAACTCAGGCATGTGCCCTTGACCGGAATCAAACCTGGGACTCTTCAGTCCACAGGATGACGCTCTATCCACTGAGCCAAACCAGGTAGGGCATCACAATCTTCACTTTAACAAATCTCCCGGTGTGACTCAAAGTGTGAGAAGCACTGGTTAGCATTCTAATTCAGAGCTGGAGATCTGCAGTCAGCAAAACCTAAATTCCCAACCTGGCTCAACAGTGTTACTAGATGTGTGGTCTTAGACAAGTTGCTTAACCTCTCTGAACCTCTATTAATCTACAAAATGGAGCAAACAATAGTACCAACTTCATAGGGCTGTGGTGAGGCAAGAGACAGTATGCCTGGCATGCAGCAAGGGCTTCAAAAACGTTGCTTGTTATTGGATTGCACACTAGGAGCAGGGTGAGTCCAATGTAAATGGGGTGAATCACATCAGTTGGAAACAGGCAGGATCACTGGGGTCAATGTCATTATCCAATGAAATATGTTGTCATGGACTCCTCAGAGGCTACAGAAGGCCATGACCTTGGTTTTCTATCCCAGGCTGTGCTGGTCATGCTCTCCATCATAAGCACCATCTCTCATAACCACCTGTGTCCCCCTCCCTGCTACCCCCATCTCCCTTGCCAGCATTAACCTATTAACCTCACTGGGCCCCACCTCACTTAGCTAATTAGATCTTGCCAGAAACCATAGAGACAGTGTCAGAAACCCCAAGCAGGTGGTGTCCCTGGATATCAATGACAGCTCACCCCACAGAAAAGATAAATGGATTTGCCAGGGGAGAGCCCAAGCAGTGTGGCTGGTTTAACAGAAGTCTAAAGTTCTTTCTATTTTTGTTGGAGGGAATAATGACAATGATGACAATGGTGATAGCAGCACCGAGAATAAGAACAAATGAGCATGCTGACAATTACAAATGGCCAGACATAAGTGAGAGGCGTCATCTGTGATCCGTTCTGGGGAGGCCTGCCCTGGTTCCCCGTCCTGGTTTCTCTGTTCTCGGCAAGCACTCCTTTCACTTGCTTTATCTTCTCGGCTGAGCCGTAGAAATCTCTGTGGTTCAATATAAATTATGAGGGTGATGTTGACAATAATAATAGCTCTCATTTGTTGAGTGCTCCGAGCGCCAAGCACTTTTCATGAATTATTTATACTCTTTACAACAATTCTGTGAGGTAGACTAATTGTTATGTTCCTTTTTAGTCAAGGAAACAGAGGCTCAGAGAGGTTAAGTGGCTTGCCCAGGTTTACACAGCAGATAAATAGTTGCCTTTGGATTCAAACCTGGGTCTGCCCGACTCTGAAGCCTGTGCTTGCTTCGCTTAGTCTCTACCACATAGCTGTGGTCCTGTCTCCTTGTCTAGGCTCTTGACTCTGCCTGAATTATTTTGGCCTTTGATGCTACTCTCCAGTCAGCTCCTGAATTGCTTTTCTCCTGCCCTTCCCAGGTGTGCACCACTTCTGTGTCCTGACGTCTCTGCTCAGATGCTCACCTGTCTGGCCCCTGGACACATACAGCACTGGCCTGCTTCTTATTGGTCCACATGGTTCTGATCCAGGGGATTCCTCATCTCAGTGCTCATGGGTTGTTGGCTGGGCCTGACCAGTGAGACACCTGACACTTAGCTTGACACCCCTAGACTCTGGATAACTGTCCCTCCCAATGACCCGCCTCACAAGTAGACTCTCCTATATCTTCCAGGCTGGTTCATGATTACAGAAGAATGTTTCCTGGACATTCCAGATGTTAGAGTAATTAAACAAGGAGGCCATTAATTTGAGGTGGCGTTAATGTGTTGCTAGTCAATATAAGCCAGAATCAGTGCACTCAAATCTGAGAAAATGAAACTTAAGAACAACTAATCATAGCCAACTAGGCTTTCCCAAATAAAACAACTGTTTAAGCTATGGCCAATCAACTTCTAGCAGATAGTAGGTAAGTCAGTAAATATTTTAAATAACTAATTGAAAATATCAAAAATGTCATTATTGGGGTTGGGGGGATGGGTGAAAAAGGTGAAGGGATTAAGAAGTACAAATTGGTAGTTATAAAATGGTCACAAGGGTGTAAAGTATAGCATAGGGCCCAGCCAGCAAGGCTCAGTGGTTCAGCATCGACCTCTGAACCAGGAGATCACGGTTCGATGCCTGGTTAGGGCACATGCCTTGGTGCAGGCTCAATCTCCAGCACAGGGCGTGCGGGAGGCAGCCAGTCAATGATTCTCTCTTATCATTGATGTTTCTCTCTCTCTCCCCCCTCTCCCTTCCTCTCTGAAATCAATAAAAATATTTTTTAAAAAATAAAATAAAGTATAGTATAGGGAATGTAGTCAGTAATATTGTAATAACTATGTATGGTGTCAGGTGGGTAGTTGAAATATTGGTGGGAATCACTTTGTAAAATATATGATTATCTAACCCAGTGGTTCTCAACCTTCTGGCCCTTTAAATACAGTTCCTCATGTTGTGACCAAACCATAAAATTATTTTCATTGCTACTTCATAACTGTAATGTTGCTACTGTTATGAATCATAATGTAAATATCTGATATGCAGGATGGTTTTAGGTGACCCCTGTGAAAGGGTCGTTTGACCGCCAAAGGGGTCGTGACCCACAGGTTGAGAACCGCTGGTCTAACCACTATGCTGTACACCTGAAATTAATACAAAATAATATTGAATTTACACTGTAATTGAAAAAAAAAATAAAAAAAAATAATGCCAGTATTGACAGAAGGAATCTTTTGGAGGGAATACGATGATGCAGATGTCTTTGCAGCTATGAGGCTGCGTAAGCAGTTTCCAAATTAACTTCAGAGTAATACTGGGTATTGTTAGCAGTCACTTTTCATGTTTGCTGAGGGTCTGACTACTTGAAATGACACGCAATAGTCATTTAGACCATGCTTAGAATTTGGATTCTGAAGTCAACACATAGGGCAAAAATCATACATAGGAAAAAATTACCACAAAAATATCTTAAATCACTCATACAGCACAGATCAGATGGTTTCATGCATTCTGTGCCATCTCGCAGTAAGTTCACCACAGCCAGTTTTTCCCTAGAGTTGGAACAGATGGCCATGGTTGTTTCTTTGGTGAAGCACCAGATGAAGAAGTTGGCTTGAATTGAAGGGCCATATTGTCGGGGGTGGGGGAATCACACATATATGTATATATTCATCTGTATTATTTCCTTTGTTGAGCATATAGTTGACTTCAAGCAACTTAAATATGTATGCATGGAGCTCCATCGTACTATTTGATTCTCAGTGTTGTGAAGTGCTCTTTATTGTTTATCATGGAGACAGGAGTAAAGGAGGTGAAAACAACCCTTTGGGGGCATTGCAATGGCTGGCATAACCAACTAGGAGAATGTCAATCGTAATGATTTTCCAAATTAACCCTTTGAGTGCCAACCAATATCCTAGGAACTATGCTAAAATTGCCAAGGCATTTTTGCTGATTTTACAGCAGTTTAGGAAAAAAATTATGAATCGCAAGTAAATGAAGTTACATATTCAAAAACTTAAGGAAACCTTTACTACATT
>NW_005357962.1:263368-272557 GCF_000412655.1 Myotis brandtii | reverse complement strand
CTGTAAAAAATTAGGCAGATAAATGCCAGTGGTCAATTTTAGAACTACAAACATTCGGCATCATAAGTAATCTGCACTTAGGTGCCATCTGTCAATAAAGAGTGAACTACTCGCATCTAATAGTGACACTGCAGGAGGAGCGCAATCACGCTCCCCGGCACTCTAGGGGTTAAAAAAGCCTTTTATCTAAATTATATACAAGCTCTAAATCTTTACAAAAGAGATTTAGATTTGATACTGTCTTTCAAAGAAAATATTAAAAGTAAATCAACTTGTTTGAAGAGGTTTGGATTATGGTGTTCACTTCATTGGTAGGGCTGGGAAATTAAAAATTCCATTTTGGGGGAGCTTACAAGTTACAGACCAACTCACTTAAGAGGTGGAAGGAATTATGGTCACATCTTATGTTTCTCTTTTGAACATGTTCTCTACTTAGTGTCTTGTTTTCTACATGGGACAAATTCTTTGCTTCAGTCTGGTCCCATTGAAAGGCTATGAATACAGCACCATCACTTCAGACCAGCAGCACTGGAATATTCCCTCTCGTTTATGTTTTACACCTCTTCATACGCTTTTTCCTTAGCTTCTTTAGGTATCACAGTTTCTTCCACATCTCCCCCAAGCATACTTAACATAGATCATAATTAATGATAATAATGTTCCCAAATAGACCTAAACCTTCCATCATTTTCTCTCCTTTTCTTCTCTATCCCCTCTTCTTCAGGAACCTGGCTCTGTCCAAACATCAGACACGGTGTTCAAACTGGGGACAAAGAACTCCACTTGGCCACAATGGTAAAGATGGGGAAGGAGCAAGGGGGAGGAGATGTGGCGATTCTGCATCTCAAATTTGTAGATGACGGTGGTTCTCGGGAACTTTAAGTAGCTTTTCCCATGTTACCCAACTAGTAAGGAGCAGAGCTGGGTGTTAAACCTTGGTCTGTAAGGCTCCCAAACACTATTTCCATTACACCACACTGCTTACCATAAGCAGCAAAATTCCACTACATGCAGGCATTGGGCAATGATAGGCAGACATTGTGTGAGCAGGTGGAATCATGTATGATTCACTAAATGGATCTGTTAGTGTGACCTTGAAAAGAGAGACCAAAGTAAGTGAAGGACTTTCCTGAGATGATCAATAACATTAATGACCAGGGTTTACTCTGTGCATGGACTGTGCTAGATGTTTTGAAGGAGACACAAGGCATCCTATAAGACTGTACCCAAGAGACAGTCTAGCTCTAGCTGAAGAGAAAAATTATGCCAGGACACCTTCTGGAAACAGAGAGCACGCTAAAAACTGTATAATTAAAGAGAGTTTAAGGGACTAATCTATTTATAAAGGTGTGGGTGAGGTTTAGGGAATTGGAAAAGGAAAATGCAGTACCCAGGGAGAAGCAGCAGTGACATTCTGTTACCCAACCCCCACACATGCAGGGGCAAAGGGAAGCAGCTGAGCAGAGCTGCTGAAAGGGGAAGGGAGACTCCCCTCTCCCAGGAGCTGTGAACTTCAATAGAGAGAAGCATCCCACCTGTGCGACCCATGGGGTGGGAAACACAAAACAAATATCTCAACCTCACTCTTTCTACTCTGCAATCTCCTCCTGGTGATGCTTCCCATGAGCTAACCCGCACCAGAAGCCAGACAGCAAGCATTCATTTCATCCCTAAAGACCAATCTCCCAGGCACTGCAAGGAGTAAAAATGGCTAGAGAGTGAATGTGAAAGGGCAAGTAAAAAATAATCAATAAATTGGCACACGACTTACGTGTATTGTAGAGGTTGCAAGTGTGTTACTGTAATTAATTTTGTGAAGTAATATCTTCTTTAGGCACCTTCAATTCACAGTATCATTTTTATAGATCCTGATGTCCTCTGATTCGGTTAGCTTCAAGTATGAAGGGTCCAAATTAAATACTAAAATAGACTGGCGCCCTAACCGGTTTGGCTCGGTGGATAGAGCGTCAGCCTGCGGACTGGGGGGTCCCGGGTTCGATTCCGGTCAAGGGCATGTGCTTGGTTGCGGGCACATCCCCAGTGGGGGGTATGCGGGAGGCAGCTGATCGATGTTTCTAACTCTCTATCCCTCTCCCTTCCTCTCTGTAAAAAATCAATAAAATATTTTTTTAAAAATAAAATAAAATAAAATAGACTGGCTTCCTGGCTCACCCAAAGTGGAAAGCAAGGTGAGATGAAGCCTTCTGAAGAGCGCATTTCAAATGCTTTGCATGAGCAATGTTTTCGCTCTTTTTTTCCCCCCATTGTGTAATTTTATTTCACTCACTCGGATTTTTCTCCATCATTTTTTTATATCTTCCCTTTTTCCATTTTTGCTCTCTCCTTTCCTCCAGTAGAACGGGCTGCTTGGCTCACACCTCCATTAACAGACGCTTGGAAATAATGCACCATGGCAGCTTTTCAAGGATTTTTCCCTTTCCTCCCTCCAGAGAGAAAAACAAAAGGACAAGGATGGCTTCAGGAATTGGATCCCAATGTTGTTTTACTGGAATTTGCAGCTGTTTCTGGATTGCAGAAGTCACGGGAGGGAAACAATGTGCTCAGGGATTGAAGGAAATGGTTTGGCTCCGATTTGTCCCAAGTCATCTGGGGAGGAATTTTTCCATTGTTACGGAGGTGCACTCAACAAAGACTTCGCATCTCTCCACAGAGGGTGTGTGTGTTGGGCAGAAGCATAGGAAAGAAACATATGACAGAAGCAAAGAGGACAAAGGCAAAAATACCTGACCTTTCTCAGGGCAGAAACCATTCTGTGGGCTGCGTCTCAGACGTGTAACTCCTGAATGGTTCATCATTTATTTCCAAGAGCCTGAGGCCTAGAGTAAGTTGATGAGATTGCCAGTTTCACCCAACAGACAAAATAAAGACTGGAATTACATAGGCAGGTGGATCTAGTTGAATGAATGAGTGAAAACAGTCCAGTGGCAGATTTTCAAATGAATATTTATGTAGGAGGTTCATTGTGGCTTCTCTTCAATGGTAAAAGGTTTGATTTACATGCTTGAGTATTGCTGGCTCTACAGATTGACAAATAAATTCATATGTACCTTTGCACTCATAATGAAAGGGCGAGGGCTACGCCCTCCATCTTGCCCCGAATCCTCCATTTTTGGGCAGAGCCATGTGCTCAGCAAGGAGCTTCTTCCCAGAAGAAGCCCAAGCCTCTGCTAGCCACACCTAGGATTTCTTTAACCAATGATAATCAAGGGAAGAGCGCGCCATAGATACGACCACATCCTGTGTAACGAGACACCGACTTGTGCCTGGCCAATCGGCAGGGCCCACAGTCCTCTCTCCTCCCCTTACTATAAAGCCCCTCTCCCCACAGGGCTGGTCTCTCTGCCACTTGCCACTGCGTCGGTAAGGAGGGGAGGGGAGCCAAACCCGGGTTTGAATAAAAGACTCTCTGCTTTTGCATCGGACTCGGCTGGCTCCCTCGTGGTCTTTTGGGACTCCTGAAATCTGGGCTTAACAATATGTATGTATTACTGGTAGTATTTACAAAAGCTTCTGAAACTCTGTTTTCCTCTCCGGCTACTATCCCTGCCATAGATCCTGTAATCTCTATGGAGGGAGCCTGTAGAACAATCAGCAATTAGACCAAGATCAGTGTTGGGAAAATTAGACAGGTAAATACAAAAAAAGAAGAAAAAAAAAAAAGAAAGTAGACCATAAACTTACCATTTGTATGTCCTCTTTAGAGAAGTATCTATTCAGGTCCATACACCATACACAAGAATAAATTAAAAATGGATAAAGACTTAAATGTAATTTGTGAAACCATTAAAATCCTAGAAGAAAACACAGGCAGCAAATCTCAGACAACTGAATAGCAGAATTTTTGCTGATACATCTCCTAGGTCCAGAAAAACAAAGGGAAAAATAAATAAATGGGACTACATCAAACTAAAAAGCTTCTGCACAGCAAGAGAAACCAGCATCAAAATGAAAAGGGAGCCCACTATCTGAGAGAATATATTTGCCAGTAATACATCTGATAAGAAGTTAATTTCTAAAATATGTAAAGAACTCATATAACTCAACAAAAGGAAAACAAACAATCCAATTTAAAAATGGGCAAAGGGCCCAGCCGGCATAGCTCAGTGGTTTAGCATCAACTTATGAATCAAGAGGTCATGGTGCCATTCCTGGTTGGGGCACAAGCCCAGGTTGCGGGCTCAATCCCCAGTGTGGGGCATGCAGGAGGCAGCTGATCAATGATTCTCTCTCATCATTGATGTTTCTAGCTCTCTCTCCCTCTCCCTTCCTCTCTGAAATCAATAAAAATATATTTTTTAAATGGGCAAAGGACCTGAATACATACTTCTCTAAAGAGGACATACAAATGGCAAGAGACATATGAAAAAATGCTTAATGTCACTAACATCAAAGAGATGTAAATTAAAACTACAATGAGGTATCACCTCACACCTGCCAGAATGGCTACTATCAATAAATCAACAAACAACAGGTGCTGGAGAGGATGTGGAGAAAAGGGAACCCCAGTGCAGTGCTGGTGGGATGCAGACTGGTGCAGCCACTATGGGAAACAGTATTGACTTAACTCAAAAAATTAAAAATGAAACTGCCTTTAACCCAGTGATCCCACTTTTAGGGTTATATCCTAAGAATTCCAAGACACCTGTCAGAAAGAATATATGCATCCCTATGTTCATAGCACTGTTATTTACAATAGCTAAGATGTGGGAAAAGCTAAAGTACCCATCAGTAGATGAGTGGATAAAAAAGCTGTGTTACATTTACACAATGGAATACTATGCAGCTATAAAAAGAAGGATCTCTTACCCTTTGAGACAGCATGGAGGGACCTGGAGATTATTAACTAAAAGAAATAAGCCAGTCAGAGAAAGACAAATATCACATGATCTCACTTACATGTGGAATCTAATGAACAAAATAAAATGACAAACCAAATAGATCCAGAGGCATGGATACATGGAATAGACTGAAGAATCTCAGAGGAAAGGGGGGGGAAATGGACAAATTTGGGAAGAGATTAACCAAAGAATTTATATACATACTAGGGGCCCAGTGCATGAATTTGTGTACCTTGAAAGGAACTGTGGGCCACGAGGCTGCGGTGGGCATAGGGGTGGGTCTCAGCCCATCCTCCACATCCCAGCCCCCGCCCGGCCCATCCCACCATGGCCCCCAGTCCCCTGTCTGCTGGCAGCCCCGCTCCTGCTGCTCCCACGTGCTGACGACGCTGGCCCTGCTTGTACCTGCTGATGGTGTGGAGCGATTGGGGCCAGAGCCAGCAGTAGGTGAGAGCAAGGCCAGCGCCATCAGTGGGTGTGAGTGGCAGCTGCTGCCCCGGTTGCCCCTCAGGAGCAGGGGAAGGTGTAGAAGCCCTCAGGGGCGATTGGGGCCAGCAGCCACTGCTCGCACCTGATGGCGCCGCCGAGCAATTGGGACCAGCGCCGGGCACTGGCAGCGGGTGAGAGTGGCAGCTGCCAGCCCCAGTTGCCCCTCAGGAGCAGGGGGAGGTGGAGAAGTCCTCAGGGGCAATTGGAGTCAGTGCTGGGCGCTGGCAGCAGGTGCAAGCAGGGTGAGCACCAGCAGCAGGTGCGAGCGCCCAGATGGAGCAAAGAATTTTCAGTAACCACCAGAGGCTCACCCTGATGGCAGTGACCAGTGCCCTGCCTTGGTCTGGTGCCCCTGCTCACCTGCTCCACCATCCCAACACAGCCAATGCCTGCCATGTTCCACACTCTGCTGCCTGCTGCTGATGCTCACCATGTTCCATGCACCTCCTCCCCTCCACCCCCTGGTGGTCAGTGCACATCATAGTGACTGGTTGTTCAGTTGTTCCACTATTTGGTCTATTTGTATATTAGGGTTTTATATATATAGATATGCATTGCCCACAGTAACAAACAATAGTGTGGTGAAGGCCTGGGGTGGGGTAGGAACCAGGTGGAGGGAGGCAATGGGGGGAAAGGGGAGACATCTATAATACTCTCAGCAATAAAGATTTAAAGAAGAATATAATTTAGTTTCTGAATTTTGTGATACTTACATTTATTAGCTTTTTACAATTTATATTTTGTTGTGACTGTTTCTCATTCTAAAAGATATCTATATTTCTACTTATATTCATACTAGAGGCCCGGTGCACAAAAATTTGTGCACTCGGGGGGCGGGGAGGGGGGTCCCCCAGCCCGGCCTGTGCCCTCTCCCAGTCTGGGACCCCTCGGGAGATAACGACCTGCTGGCTTAGGCCTGCTCCCGGGTGGCAGAGGGCACGTCCAATCCCTAGGTGCAGCCCCTGGTCAGGCTCAGAGCAGGGCCGATTGGGGAGTTGGGGCGCCGCCCCCTGTCACACACAGAGCAGGGCCCATCAGGGGGTTGAGGAGCTCCCCCCTGGCACTCACAGAGTAGGGCCGATAGGGGAGCTGGGGCACCGCCCCCTGTCACACACAGAGCAGGGCCCATCAGGGGGTTGAGGAGCTCCCCCCTGGCACTCACAGAGTAGGGCCGATAGGGGAGCTGGGGCACCGCCCCCTGTCACACACAGAGCAGGGCCCATCAGGGGGTTGAGGAGCTCCCCCCTGGCACTCACAGAGTAGGGCCGATAGGGGAGCTGGGGCACCGCCCCCTGTCACACACAGAGCAGGGCCCATCAGGGGGTTGAGGAGCTCCCCCCTGGCACTCACAGAGTAGGGCCGATAGGGGAGCTGGGGCACCGCCCCCTGTCACACACAGAGCAGGGCCCATCAGGGGGTTGAGGAGCTCCCCCCTGGCACTCACAGAGTAGGGCCGATAGGGGAGCTGGGGCACCGCCCCCTGTCACACACAGAGCAGGGCCCATCAGGGGGTTGAGGAGCTCCCCCCTGGCACTCACAGAGTAGGGCCGATAGGGGAGCTGGGGCACCGCCCCCTGTCACACACAGAGCAGGGCGGATCAGGAGGTTGCGATGCCACCCTCAGTCGCGCTCAGGGTAGGGCCGATTGGGGGGTTGGGGCACCGCCCCCTATCACACTCAAGGCAGGGTCGATGGGGAGGTTGCGGCGCCACCCCCTGTCACGCACAGAGCAGGGCCGATCCGGGGGTTGGGGCGCTGCCCCCTGTCACGCTGATCCCGGTACCGGGAGCCTCGCTGCTCTGCTGATCCCAGTGCTGGGAGGCATATTACCCTCTTACTATATAGGATAGAGGCCTGGTGCATGGGTGGGGGCCGGCTGGTTTGCCCTGAAGGGGGTCCTGGATCAGGGTGGGGGTCCCCACTGGGGCGCCTGGCCAGGCTGGCTGAGGGCCTGAGGGCTGTTTTCCGGCTGGCGAGTAACTGAAGCTTCCAACTGCTCCTTGTTTTCTTTCTTTTTTTTTTTTTTTTTGGGCCCGCTTTAGCTCTGAGGCCTCGCTGCTGACAACATCGATACAATGTTGCGGTCTGGCTGGCTTTTAGTCCGGCTGGTTTCTGGGGTTTTGTTTAGCTTCTTATTTGCAACATAGTACATAGTCGCTTAGAGTTGCAGCTGAGAGGCCGGCAAGTGAGGCGGGGAACGTTGGAGTCCACAGTCACTGAAGCAAGCAAGCCTCCCTGTTCGCTTCAGTGCATGGCTGCCGGCCGCCATCTTGGCTGACAGTTAATTTGCATAAGGATATGCTGATTAGCCAATGGGAAGGGTAGCGGTCGTACGCTAATTACCATGTTTCTCTTTTATTAGTGTAGATTCCAAATTCTTATTGATTTTCCTAATGAGGGCTCCAAATAAGTTTTTTCCAGGCCCCACAGGGATCTTACCCTGGTTACAACCACGTACTGCCTAGGAAAAATGTTTGCAAGTATTAAAATTAGGTTTTTATATCTTTAGATCAAGGACTATTGACAACATTTCAGAATAATGAATATATGTATCATAATCTAAGTGCTTTCTAGTCAGGTAAATTAATAAACCTGTAAAAATACCTCAAAAACAAAACAAAACAAAACCCAGTGTGGTATATACTAGGTAATTATCAACAAATGATAATTACTAGCTATTATTATGATAGCTTATATTATAAACTATTAAGAAAAGGTCTTTATATAACATCTGTGTAATACCACATGTAAAAAGACACTTTATAAAGCATTTTGATGATGATGGGATTACTATTGTTTTATAAAATTTCTTTTTATTAAAGTTATTAGGCCCACATCAAATGGGTACTAGCCTCTCTTTGCAAAATAAGGACCTGCTAGCAAATCTTTTAGTTGTGGAAGAGAGGGTATTAAATGGAAAAAGGCCAATTTTATTAATGATTATGTTGACACTAAAATACATTTTAATTTTAGCCCTGGCCAATGTTTCTCAGTGGTCAGAGTGTTGGCCTGCACACTGGAGGGTTGAGGGTTTGATTCCCAGTCAAGGGCATGTACCTTGGTTGCAGGTTTGATCCCTGGCCTGGGTCAGATGCTTGCAGGAGGCAAGCAATCTCTCTTTCTCTCTTTCCTCTCCCTCCCTTCCACACTCTCTCAAAAAATCAATGAGGAAAATATCCTCAGGTTAGGATTAACAAATAAATAAAAATAATTTAATTAATATGATTCAAAGATGATTAAAATATATATCTATTTTCTTTCTTATCAATGGCCTTTGTACCATTGAAGATACCTGCAAAAACTGTTGCCTCATTTGCTTGCAAAATTTCCTACCTAAGCATATCATAATGTCAATGAATTTGAAGTCTCCCAGGCTGGATTCTTAATTGAAGAAGCCTATGGTTAGAATTTTAAGTGTTAGCGCCATCACTAGTGATAATGATGTGGCAATGATTATCTATACTAATAATAGCTGAGGGCAGTGATGGTGAACCTTTGACACATGTGTCAGAGGTGACACGTGAACTCATTTTTTGGGTTGATTTTTCTTTGTTAAATGGCATTTAAATATATAAAATAAATATCAAAAATATAAATCTTTGTTTTACTATGGTTGCAAATATCAAAAAATTTCTATATGTGACACGGCACCAGAGTTAAGTTAGGGTTTTTCAAAATGCTGACACGCTGAGCTCAAAAGGTTTGCCATCACTGGCCTAGGTCCCTCACAACCTAAACAACCAGATGGATGACCGGTCACCAGGAAGTGTATGGAGCACCTCTTGGTCCCTCTCCCATGGCCCACAAGGCTGGTGGCAGGAGGGCAGGGTGGCGGGGGGTG
>NW_005357962.1:240564-262642 GCF_000412655.1 Myotis brandtii | reverse complement strand
TCAGGCCAGCAGGGGAGGGCAATTGGGGGTGAGATCAGGCCGGCAAGGGAGGGCAGTTGGGGGTGACCAGGCCTGCAGGGGAGGGCAGTTGGGGGTGATCAGACTGGCAGGGGAGAGCAGTTAGGGGCGACCAGGCTGGCGGGAGGGGGGGCAGTTGGAGGCAACCAGGCTGGCAGGGAAGAGCAGTTGGGAGCAATCAGGCAGTCAGGCAGAGGTGGTTAGGGGCAATCAGGAAGGCAGGCAGAGAGGTTAGGGGTGATCAGGCAGGCAGGAAGGCAGAGGGGTTAGGGGCAATCAGGAAGGCAGGCAGAGAGGTTAGGGGTGATCAGGCAGGCAGGAAGGCAGAGGGGTTAGGGGCAATCAGGAAGGCAGGCAGAGTGGTTAGGGGCGATCAGACAGGCAGGCAGGTGAGCGGTTAGGAGCCTGCAGTCCCAGATTGTGTGAGGGATGTCCGACTGCCGGTTTAGGATGTCCTAAACCGGCAGTCGGACATCCCCCAAGGGGTCCCTGATTGGAGAGGGTGCAGGCTGGGCTGAGAGAACCCCCCTGTGCACAAATTTCATGCATTGGGCCTCTAGTCCTATATAATAAAAGCCGAATATGCTAAGTGTCCAGTCGTCCAGTCAGCCGTTCAACTAATCAAAGCATAATGTGCCAATGATATGCTAAGACCGCTCAACTGCTCACTATGATATGCACTGACCACCAGGGGGCAGACGCTCTGACCAGTAGGTTAGCTTGTTGCTGGGGTTTGGCCGATCAGGACTAAGCGAGACAGGCCGGACATGCCCTCAAGCCCTCCCGTGGTCCCTCCCCAGCTGGCCAACCTCCCGTGTCCCTCCCCGGCCCCGATCATGCACCAGTGGGGTCCCTCGGCCTGGCCTGTGCTCTCTTGCAATCTGGGACCCCTTGGGGGATGTTGGAAAGCCAGTTTTGGCTCAATCCCACAGGCCAGGCCCAGGGACCTCACTGGTGCACGAATTCGTGCACCGGGCCTCTAGTCTCCAATATAATACTATACACTGAGGCAATGTGGTTTCACCTGAGTGGTTGCAGTACAGAAGAAAAATGGTTACAAGGAAGTTCTCCAAAATGCTATGTGATTGTGTTAGGATGGTGGAATTAAGGATCATTTATTATATTTTTGAAATATAATTTTATTGATTCAGAGAGGAAGAGAGAGGGAGAGAGAGCTAGAAACATCAATGATGAGAGAGAATCATTGATCAGCTGCCTCCTGCACATCCTACAGCAGGGATTGAGCCTGCAACCCAGGCATATGCCCTGATGGAAATCGAACCATAACTTCTTGGTTCATAGGTCGATGCTCAACCACTGAGCCACGCCGGCTGGACAAGGATCATTTATTATCTTTTCCTGGGCTCCTGACTTGAGGAAAGTCCCAAGTGAAACAGGAATTGGGATAGGAGATAAGGGATGAGGATAAACCTTAGTTTAGGACAACTGAGTGGAAGCAAAAGAATACAGATATGGATGGTTGGGCCCATGGACAGGAGCCAACCAGGAAGATTCCCCTAAAAGGTAAAGCAATAAGAACTCCCAGAGCTCAGGTTTTGTGTATAATTACGACATTCACAGACAGAAAGAAAGAGAGAGAATAAGAAGAAATGTGGAAGAGAATGAGAGAATGTCAATGAGCTGCTTGTCAGGACCCAGAGAGGACATGTTTAGATCAAGGACTGGTCTGCTTAATGCAGAAATTGTTTTCATTTTACTTAATGGGTTTGCTAGACAAGCCAACTCTGACATTTGCTATTTTCCTAATCTTTTCTATCTGCCTTTCAGGCTCTGATGGAAAATTAGCTTCAGCTACATTTTGTTAAATGAACTAGCTTCAGCGAGCTCTATTAAGTCAGCCTCATAAATCAGCTTCTCTGTGTCTTAATCATTTATTCTGCTCTCTCCTGGATTCTCTCCCACTTATCTCTTTCCCACACGGAGTTATCTATTGCTGAACACAGTGTCCTTAATCACAGCACCAACTGTTACTGAATGTATTTGCTCCTATCTTCCCTCAGTCCTTTCCCTTCATTTCTCCTTCCCAAGGTCTTCAGTTTTAGTGGAAAGTGTTTTCAATGCTATTTTGTTTTCAGCTCTGCCCCCAGACTAGACTCCAGGCCAAATCTTATCTAGGTACTTCTCCTGGGTTTCTCAACTCTGCTCCCAGACTAGACTCTGGGCCAAATCTTAATAGACACTTCTCATGGGTGTCTCTGTCTTTGCCTACACACTTGGCAAACTTCTTCAGGCAAGAGTGACATATGGCATAAACTACTCAGCAATTAAAAGGAATAAACTATTGCTGTATTCAACACTATGAGTAAAACTCAATCTTGAGAGTGAAAGAAGCCAGACAATAAAAAGAGTACATAGTAGGTCCGTGGTCGGCAAACTGTGGCTCGCGAGCCACATGCGGCTCTTTGGCCCCTTGAGTGTGGCTCTTCCTAAGCCTTAGGAGTACCCTAATTAAGTTAATAACAATGTACCTACCTATATAGTTTAAGTTTAAAAAATTTGGCTCTCAAAAGAAATTTCAATCGTTGTACTGTTGATATTTGGCTCTGTTGACTAATGAGTTTGCCGACCACTGTACTAGGTGATCCCACTTATAAAAAATCTTAGAAATGCAAAGCCATCATTAGCAACAGGAAAGCATATTGGTAAAAAGAAGGCTCTCTTCTTACCCTTTGAGACAGCATGGATGGACCTGGAGACTATTATGCTAAGTGAAATAAGCCAATCTGAGAAAGATAAATATCACATGATCTCACTTATTTGTGGAATGTAATGAACAAAATGAATTGATCAACAAAATAAGAGCCGAAGCATGGAGACGTAGAACAGATTGACGCTGTCAGCGGGTGCAAGTGGAGGCTGCCAGCCCCAATCACCCCTGAGGGCTTTTATTTGGCCCCCTTAGTGTGGCTCTTCCTAAGCCTTAGGAGTACCCTAATTAAGTTAATAACAATGTACCTACCTATATAGTTTAAGTTTAAAAAATTTGGCTCTCAAAAGAAATTTCAATCGTTGTACTGTTGATATTTGGCTCTGTTGACTAATGAGTTTGCCGACCACTGTACTAGGTGATCCCACTTATAAAAAATCTTAGAAATGCAAAGCCATCATTAGCAACAGGAAAGCATATTGGTAAAAAGAAGGCTCTCTTCTTACCCTTTGAGACAGCATGGATGGACCTGGAGACTATTATGCTAAGTGAAATAAGCCAATCTGAGAAAGATAAATATCACATGATCTCACTTATTTGTGGAATGTAATGAACAAAATGAATTGATCAACAAAATAAGAGCCGAAGCATGGAGACGTAGAACAGATTGACGCTGTCAGCAGGTGCAAGTGGAGGCTGCCAGCCCCAATCACCCCTGAGGGCTTTTACACCTCCCCCTGCTCCTGAGGGGCGATCAGGGCAGCAGCTGCTGATTGCACCCGCTGATGGCACCGACCCCGCTCGCACCTGCTGCTGGTGCTGGCCCCAATTGCTCGGTGCTGTCAGTGGGTGGGAGCAGGGCCAGCGCCATCAGCACGTGGGAGCGGAGGCAGTGGGACTGGGGCTGCAGGCAGACAGGGGACTGGGGCTGTGGCAGGAGGGACCAGGTGGGGGCACAGAGGATGGGCCAAGACCCGCCCCTGTGCCCACCACAGCCTCATGGCCCACAGTTCCTTTCAAGGTGCATAAATTCATGCATTGGGCACCTAATATATGCATAGCTTATGAACACGGGCAATAGGGTGGTAAAGACATGGGGAGGGGGTGGAAAGGGATTGTGAGGAGAGGTAGAAGAGGGGGAATGGTAGACATCTGTAATACTATCAACAATAAAACATATATATTTTTTTAAAAAAGAAAGAAAGCAGATTAGTGATGGCCTGAGGATGGAGAAAGGGGAGAAGGTCAGGAGGGAGGGATTACAAAGTGATTACAGGAAAATTTATGGGGTTGGTGAATATATTCATTATCTTAATTGTATTGGTTTCATAGGTAATGGCTTCATTATCATATTATCTACTGTAAATATGTACAGCTTATTGTGTCACTTATACCTCAATGAAACTGCAAAATAACTTGCATTTAATTAACCCTCCCCTGGACAGATTCTACTCATTTTTAGCAACACTGACTTCCCTTAGGTATCTTGTATAGAGCCATTTCCGGCTCTTTCCTCACTTGTTGGCCTCCTTGTCTGAGTCAGGATTTTCTTGTGTTCCACCAAATATTGAGAGGTCGGCCTATAAAGACAAATAACAATCAATGCTAGAAAGGCATTTTCTTCTAAAACATATTTTAAAATCTGAAGAAAATTATTACTTTCTATGGCTTTACTTATTATTCTATAGTAATGGTCTTGGAAGAAATGACGTGCCCACCTGGAGATGCCAGAGTATCACCTGAGAAATCACATGCCCATCAATGTATAGTGTCTGGTCTGTGCACTTGTGTATGGATGCATAGGCAGCAATTACCTAATGCGTCTACACAATGACTGATGGTCTGCAACTGCATTTATAATTTCAGCATGTATTTGGGATAATGTCCTAGGAGTTTGGGTATCATCTAGGACAGCCGTGGGCAAACTACGGCCCGCGGGCTGGATCTGGCCCGTTTGAAATGAATAAAACTAAAAAAAAAAAAGACCCTTTTATGTAATGATGTTTACTTTGAATTTATATTAGTTCACACAAACACTCCATCCATGCTTTTGTTCCGGCCCTCCGGTCCAGTTTAAGAACCCATTGTGGCCCTCGAGTCAAAAAGTTTGCCCACCCCTGACTAGGAGCTAGGCTAAGTCTCCAAGCTCCCAAGCTCCAATGCAGATGTTTTGCCACCATCCCCATAGGCAGCAGGGCTAGCGGATGCTGGCCGGTTCCTGGCTAGTAATAACAATAATAGCAGTGTGTGTGGACTGGTAAAAATGAGCTAGCTCTCACTGTGAAAAAACATGGCCATAGTACTTTGCAGCTCCTGCCATCAGGAGGTGGAGTCTATTTCCCCACTCCTTAAATTTGGGCTGGACTTGTGACTTGCTCTAACCAATGGGATGCAGCCAAAGTGACATTATGCAAGTCCAGAACCTAGGCCTAAGAAGTACTGTACTGCATCTCCCTGGTGGCAGTCTTGGCACACTCCTGCAGCCGTGTAAGCCTGCGCTAGACAAATGAATGACATCAGCTGGAGAGGAAAATCTGACAGCTAAGCACCAAAGCCCCAGTCCTGCCTGTAAGTGTGGTCATTAATATTAGATCATCCTGCTCCAGTCAACCCATCTGAAGATTACAAGCTCATGAGTGATCTCAGGTGAGATCTGAAGAACCGCCCAGCTAAGCCCAGTCCCAACTGCAGAATCATGCACAAATAGATGGTAATTGTTGTAAGTGACTACGTTTTGGGGTGGCTTGTCATGCAGTAATAGATACCTGCAATGCTCACCCAATAGCCAGCCATTTGTGAAATCTGAGACAGTTCCCAGTAAGCTCCTGAGAACCAGTTTCTAGTATTTTCGCTGCCTTGTGGTACAATAGTGGGCAAATCATTTGCCACCTCCACCTCAATTATTTTACTTTTCAAACAGAAACATCATGAATTTCCTCATGTGTGTTGAAAAAATTTATTCTCGTAGGATGTTTCTATATGCAGTTGTGGGGGAGTGAAAATTTAGCTACATATTTAGAAAATGGATTTATTTTGATAGTTTGGGCTAATAAGGTTTCTCTCTTGAGGTTGTCCTTAAATAGCCTTAATGTCAGGCTGTTCTGGTTTTACTAGCAAACAGTCTTCAAACTACTGATTACTGCCTCTTCCTTCTTGTCTTCTACCACTCCCCTTCTTTTCCTCTCCCTGGGCCCTTTCTGTCATCTTTGGTGCAGGAGACCTCATATGGATATTGCAGCCTTGCATACCTTTGATCTGTTTCATTTAGGAAAGCCTGTATCTGATTTCTACCACTTGCTCCTGGCAGAGTGATCTACAGGTAGTAGGGGCTCAATATTTGTTCAATGGTGATACTATTAAACTCCCAATACTTGGGCAGAAGGACCAGGGAAGGTAAACGATTATTTCATTAGAGAGAGAAGCTGACCCCTAAAGGAGGCACCTGCTGAAGCCCGGGTCTAGGATGGGTACAACAAAGGACCTTGGGGCAGATTCTGTTTTGCAGGAATTGTCTGAGCTGGCTCTTTGGTTATGCAAAAACAAAGCCAGTGGGGGCCCATGGTCCTGGAGGAAGGAAGCAAATAGGGTGAGTTTCATGGCTAAAGTTTGGTCTAATCCCAGGTATGTGGTTGACTGTGCGGCAGAGGTTAGAAAAATACGTATTGAGGGCCAAGGACCCTACTCGAATGAAAGGGATCTAATACTCAGACTACTTCTGTCTTGGGGTTTAACACGGTTCTACACCTCTGATGCCTGAGATGGTTCCAGCTAAGATCAGCAGGCAGGAAGGGGCACCAGGGCTCTCCAAGGGGCAGCTTAAATCGACAGTGAGGGAAGCCTGGAATGGCCCGTTGGACTCCACACCAGCATTGAGATAGTTTTATTGGAAAGCCTGGTATGGGAAGAACGGGTCTAAGGCTGGAAACTCTTCCTGACCTAGTCACCTAGCACTTGGAGTGAGCTAGGAAACAACTGTGTGAACGTGAAAAGCACACAGGTGAAACTTTAGGCACCCAGGCCTTCACAGGTGTGGTAAGGCCATTATAACACCAAGGAGGCATGAAACGCTGGGAAGAACTCTAACCCAGTGTTAAGAAGACCTGAGTTTTGGTCCTAGGTCTGCTGTTGCTCATTGAGTGTTATTAGTGAGTTACTGAGTGTTAGTAAGGGTGCCACTTCATTTCTCTACATCTTAGTTTCCTTATTTATGAAATGAGGGGCTGGATTCATGGTCCATCACTTGGGATTCTGTGAGTGTTACTTTGGGAGGCAAGCTTTACGAGATTAGGAATGCATTTTCATGAGAGATCTGTGTTGACTAAAAATAATAATATGTCCATCAAGAAAATTTATGACAAAAATTACAGGCCTGTTTCTTTAAGTACCGCTGGCTTCCTACTCTGGAATCTGGGTCCTGGTATTTTTTTCTTTGAAAATGAGCCCTAGATGGCTTGGCAGAAGGGAGACTAGGTATGGAAGGAGCTAAGAGGGACTTTGGAAAAAATGACAGACTTGCTTTCCCGAAATAAGCTTCAGTCTTCAGTCAAATGACGTGTAGATTTCCATAAAAAAAAAAAAAAGAAACACACACAAAAACCTCATGGTAAATACAGACTCATTAAAGGTTCTTCAAAATAGGATCTAGGGAGGGTGAGGGGAAGGGGAAGAGATCAACCAAAGGACTTAGATGCATACATATAAGCATAACCAATGGACATAGACACCAGGGGGGTGAGGGCATGAGCTGGGGGGTGAAGGAGCATTGGGGGGATAAGGACACATATGTTATACCTTAATCAATAAAGAAAGAAAAAAATAGGATCTAGGCTTGGACTGGAGGCTTGGGTAGGGTACACAAAGCAACTTCATCAGGGCGCCTGGGGATCTTTTGTATGTGGTGCAGCTGTGAGATAACTCTCTGTATTTGTCTCAGCTCAAAATTCAGGTTCTCCAGAAAGAGATTCTGATTGCCCAGCTTAAGCCCGTGTCCACCCTGTGGTCAGGGGAAGGGTCCTGTGATTACTAGTCTCACCAGAAGAGCATGGAATGGGATAGGGCAGCCCCCCAAAACTATGTGTGTGGTAGGAGTGGGTCTAGTTTATGCTACCAGAAAGGGGAGAGGGAATAGGCAGATAAATGTCATAGTGTCTAAGGCTCCAGAATTTCTCAGGAATAACTCTAAGTGACAGCAAGTTCCTGTATCAAAAGTGATGCTCCCACTGCATAACTCAGTAATTTCAAGAGCTTTTAGGGCTGGCTGGCTAAAAGGCTGATACCCAGTGGCTGGTTTGTGTCATAGAGCAGTGGTTCTCAACCTTGGCTGCACATTAGAATCACCTGGGAATGTTTTTAAAATCCTCCGGAATGAGGCCCAGAAATCAGGATTTTAAAAAGATTCCCAGGTGATTCTAATGTGCAGCCAAGGTTGAGAACCACTGTCATAGAGGGTTCAGCCAATGTTTTTTCTTCTTAGGAGCCTTGTAAATATTTGGCATTCAATAATATTCATTGACTGGTGGTCTGATTGGTTGAATGAATGAACGAATGAACGAATGAATGAATGAATGAATGAATGAATGGAGTGACAGCTCTTATATGGACTAAGAAAGGATTTCCTTTCTACATTAGCCACAGTTATATTAATTTAGACCAGGGGTCCTCAAACTACAGCCCGCGGGCCACATGCAAATACAAATATTGTATTTGTTCCCGTTTTGTTTTTTACTTCAAAATAAGATATGTGCAGTGTGCATAGGAATTTGTTCATAGTTTTTTTTTAAACTATAGTCCGGCCCTCCAACGGTCTGAGGGACAGTGAACTGGCCCCCTGTTTAAAAAGTTTGAGGACCCCTGATTTAGACACTGTTTAATTACGAATCTTTTAGCTGCAAGTGTTGAAGCTTACCCACGCTATCTTTAGCAAAATATGGTCCTAGCTGGGGTGTCATTCCTGGCAGGCAGGGACAGACTTCAACCAAGACCTCTGCCTCTTGTGTTCCCTTCTCTTTGAACATCTGTTCTATTCTTCTATTCTTTAATTTTCAGTCCACCTTGTCAGAAACTCATGCCTCCAGGATTTGTATCTCTTCTGTTCAAGAGCCCAAGGTGGCCCTGGCCAGTTTTGCCCAGTGGATAGAACGTCAGCCCGAGAACTGAAGGGTCCCGGGTTCCATTCCAGTCAAGGCCACGTACCTCAGTTGCAGGAGAGGAGGCAATCAATCAATGTGTTTCTCTAACATCGATATTTCTGTCTTTCTTTATCTCTTCCACTCTCTCTAAAATCAATGAAAAAATATCCTCAGGTGAGGATTTAAAAAAAAACAATCAAGAGCCCAGGGTGAACGAGACTGAGTTTCCTCCATTCCCAGGACTCTCCATGGCCCAGCTTGACTCAATCAACCAAAATGGCCAAAGGGTGCTTGGGAGGGGGCACTTCTCTTACCTCGTGGATTTGACTACAGGAGCAGTTCTTGGGAAAGAAGGGAGATTTAAGCAGACAGCCCAATTGTTGTCTCCTACAGAAGCCAAAGAACAATATGTGCATAGTGCTTTAAGAATACTTGATATTTATGACCCCATTTGATTCTTGGCACAACCCCATGAGATAAACAAATCAGGTATTAATAGTCTTTCTTCCATACCTACGTTATTTCATTCTGCCATGAGGTGTTTTTGTTTGTTTGTTTGTTTTTAAATATATTTTATTGATTTTTGACAGAGAGGAAGGGAGAGGGATAGAGAGTTAGAAACATCAATGAGAGAGAAACATCCATCAGCTGCCTCCTGCCCACCCCCTCCTGGGGATGTGCCCACAACCAAGGTACATGCCCTTGACTGGAATCGAACCTGGGACCCTTCAGTCTGAAAGCCGACGCTCTATCCACTGAGCCAAACCGGTTTTGGCTGCCATGAGGTTTATGTTTTCATTCCTGTCTCTCCTGTTTGACTACATTTATTGTGAGTAGATATTAGGTCCTGTTTATTTTTGCATCTATATCCCAAGTACCTAGCTCTGGGCTGTGTATGCGGTGGCATCTAATGGTTATTTATAACACTGAATTTCTGTTTTACAGATGAGAAAACTGAGGTCCAGAGTATTGAATGGCTTGCTCCAGGACACACAGAATGTTAGAAGCCTGAAGTCTGGTGGCCTCCAAGAGGACAATCTCCGCCGTCCAAGGTCTTTGCTAGAGGACGCAGATGATGTGGACGAAAGGGGCCACACACTGACCCTGGCAAGCTCAGGGGAGGCCTGCATGGTGAGCCTTACAAACTCAAAGACCAAAAGTAACCACATAGGATGGTCTGAACACAAAAATTCCCAATTAAAAGTGGGTCATGGCCCTAACCGGTTTGGCTCAGTGGATAGAGCGTCAGCCTGCGGACTCAAGGGTCCTAGGTTCGATTCCGGTCAAGGGCATGTACCTTGGTTATGGGCACATCCCCAGTAGGGTGTGTGCAGGAGGCAGCTGATCGATGTTTCTCTCTCATCGATGTTTCTAACTCTCTATCCCACTCCCTTCCTCTCTGTAAAAAAATCAATAAAATATATTTTAAAAAATTTAAAAATCATCATTAACTACAACTCTAATCACTATCACTTTCCATTATGGAATGAGAAAGCAATGTTTAAAGAAAAAAAGTGGGTCATGGCCCAGCTGGTGTGACTCAGTGGTTGGGCTTCGACCTATGAACCAGGAGGTCACGGTTCGATTCCCAGTCGGGGCACATGCCTGGGTTGCAAACTTGATCCTCAGTGTAGAGCATGCAGGAGGCAGCCGATCAATGATTTTCTTTCATCGTTGATGTTTCTATATATCTCTCCCTCTCCCTTCCTCTCTGAAATAAAAATATATATATTTTAAAAGTGGGTCATGGCAGGTAGTCAAGTCCTTGACAAACTCAATCTTTGCCTTAAGTGAGCCTGTCCATTGTCTTTTTGCACCTAAAATAACATACCTTTGGTATGTCAGAGTAATCCCCTTTTCCAGACCCCTCAGGGCACAACCTCCCTGCCTACCATCTCTATGTGCTGTAAATGTTAACCATTCTGTACCCACCAATGAAAAGATGTGTCTCTCTGTTTTACTTTTTATCCAATCTCAGAGATTTCCCTATTTTGCTTTCTCCCAGCTCCCTAATCTACCACCAATAAATTTCATGTAACCCTCTTTACATCTCCTCCTTTGATCCTAATGTATACAACACGCTGCCAAACTGCCATTCTCCGGAGCATATTCTCAACCTGTTGAGATTTTGCTTCCTAGCAATTGTCAGTTTGACTCAAATAAAATCTTATAAGACTTTTTCTTAGACTGGACTTCCATTTCCTTGAGAGTTGACTCAGTTTATCTTGGTTGCCTGACATTTGAACTTGGTGGGAGAGAAAGGAATGAAGGGGGACACTGCCTTTTGGAGAAGCTTTCTACTACACGGCAGAAGGCAGTCAGGGACACCTGGGGAGCTGGGGTGTGTGGTCCCGGAACTGGGTTACATCTTCCAGTTCTGCCCATTACCCAATGACCTGGGCAAGTCATTTCACCTCTTTGTGTCCATCATCCTAGGGCAGTGATGGCGAATCTTTTGAGCTCGGCGTGTCAGCATTTTGAAAAACCCTAACTTAACTCTGGTGCCGTGTCACATATAGAAATTTTTTGATATTTGCAACCATAGTAAAACAAAGACTTATATTTTTGATATTTATTTTATATATTTAAATGCCATTTAACAAGAAAAAATCAACCAAAAAAATGAGTTAGCGTGTCACCTCTGACACGCGTGTCATAGGTTCGCCATCACGGTCCTAGGGCTATGTGAGGGCTAAATGAGAGAATGTAGGGGAGAGACCTTTATAGATGGTGGATCATTCTATAAGTACTGTTATCTCACTCCATTCAAAGTAGGACCAACAGGAATTGTGCCAGGTATAGATGAGGAAGGCCAAGTCCCTTTCCTCAAAGATCTGATGGCTAAGGGAGGGGAGCAGGTGGCTGTGTAAAGTGGGGAGGGCTCTACGTATGGGTCAGGCCCGTGTGACCCAGGGAGGAAATCTTTAGGATCGTCAGGAAAGGGGTCAAGGGTACAGAACTGTCCCAGAGAGTGCAGTCTTACAGGGTGGGTAAGAATTCACTGATCAGAGAAGTTATATTTGTAAGAAATGGTAGAGTTATAACAGGGTGATGATGAAGGGATGGAATTACAAAGGGGCCTGAGGATGCTATTGCTGCTGTCAGCTATTGTCAGAGCCTTCATATTTATTTACTTATTTATTTATTTTTAAATTTTTTTATTATTGATTTCAGAGAGGAAGGGAGAGGGAGAGAGAGATAGAAACATCAATGATGAGAATCATTGATTGGCTGCCTTCTGCACGCCCCCTACTCGGGATCGAGCCCGAAACCTGGGCATGTGCCCGTGACTGGAATCAAACCCGGGACCCTTCAGTTCGCGCAGGCCAGTGTTCTATCCACTAAGCCAAACCAGCTAGGGCAGAGCCTTCATATTTATGCTGGATAGGCCACACGTGGCCATCTGATTTCAGGGGACCAATCAAGAAGGCTCTTTGATATCTTAAGATTCCTTCTTCCTGACTTGCGGGGAGTATCCATTCCTCTCTTCAGCTCCATTTCTTCAAGCTAGAAGGGATCTTGAGAAACCTGGTGCCATCCTCTGCACCAAGGTACGGATGGGTATCCCCATTTCATAGAGGCAACTGCGGGTGAGAGCCCCGTTGTTAACAGGGGATTCCTAGAGTTCTTGTTCTCCTCTATCAAGCTGCTTCTTTGGTCCCTTTTAAGTTTGAAATCCCCATTTCAGGTAATACTTGAGGTATTGCTCACTTATACTTCAAGTTTCAAGTCTTTTCTTGGAAGAAGGTTATAAAAGGAGAGCAGTTGAGACAGGGAGGAAGCAAACAGAATAGGGAGGCTGAAGGTTTCATCGACAAGAAGAGAAACTTCCTTGGCTGTTCGTGGACTCAACATCTGCAGCAATCTAACCAGTGGAAAGGCTCCTTGTCCAAACCACAGACCTCAAGAGCTCTGAGAAGCAGAACCAATATTTTCATAGCCAAGGACCGGAAGGAACCCAGACATGTAATGTTAAGGGTTTATCTGAATAAATTGTTACTGTTTTATTTTCTTCTGTCCTTCCTCCTCACCTACCCCTATTAATGACCTAGTATCAGGGCCATTAAAGAGAGTAACAGCCTGGAGAAAAGAGCCTGCAAGTGAGGGGGAATGTGGGTGGGGAGGAAGGGGGAGAAACTGCAATGCATATGCAGATCCTGTAGCTCTCAGGGTCCACAGATGGCTTGGGTAGTGCACGTAGAGCTGTGGGGAGGAGGGCAGGGGAGAGAGGGGTCACTGTTGGAGTGACTGGAGTGACAGGGGACAAATGTGCTGACTGTGGGTTATTAATAGGCACCAGGACATATATTTACAACCAGTGGCTTAAATTAGAACAGGCACACCTAGCCAAATCCTCACCCCCAAACCAAAGACACCTGAAGCATGCACAGTGGCTGATATGAACCCAGCCCACCCAGTTAGTCCAGGTTAGTGTGCAGGCTGCCTTCCCAGGGAGATCTTTGGTGCTTGCTCAAGTGTATGCTGCAATTCTGCCCTTTGGTGCACCATTCTCTTTGAAAAGAAGGAAGGAAAAAATAGATGAAGATAGAGATAGAGATAGAGATAGAGATAGAGATAGAGATAGAGATAGAGATAGAGATAGAGATAGAGATAGAGATAGAGATAGAGATAGAGATAGAGATAGAGATAGAGATAGAGATAGAGATAGAGATAGAGATAGAGGGAGAGGGAGAGGGAGAGAGAGAGAGAGAAAGCGGGATGCTCAGCTCAGGCCAAGCCCCTCAGAGGTTTTGCAATCTCCCACATCCAGCCTCAGGTCTGAGTGGGGAAATGGTTCCCTTCAACCCCGAGAGGAGTTCTAGTTAGGACGTGCTGGAGGCCCAGCAGTGGAGCAGGGCAACCTGAACACCAAGGGGCAAGGAAGGAAGGAAGGAATGCAGACTCCCGACCTTGCTGCAGAGGGTGGCGCTGAGGGGTGCGAGTTCCCAGTCAGGAATAGTGACGCATGGGTGTGGCGTTGAGTCCCTACCTCAGACTTCCTCTGCTCTCTCCTCGGGCCCAAACAGACGCTCCCAGTCCGTCCTCCGAGCTGGGAGAGAGCCTCTGGCCTAGAGAGTCTCGGAGCTGGAGGGGGCCGGGGTTTGGAGGGCTCCCAGCTCGCGCAGACCATCTGGGTTTAGGAGGAGGAAGGCAAGGGCGGTCGAACGCTGGGCGGGGCTGACCCAGGTGTCACACGTTGGCAGCCGCCGGCTAGGCCCGGGGTGGGTTGTCAAGGAGGTGGGAGTGGGGTGGGGGGAGGGACAATCTGCCTCCCCCAGTCCTATTGCAGCCCAGAAAGGGAGCCGCCACGGCGCAGTGCATTTAGCACATACATAGCTGCTGGGCGCAGGAACGGGGCGGACCCCGGGATTCTGGGCCAACTCACACCACCCCTATAACTTCGCGGCTCCGGGCCCCCGTTTTTACGCAAAGGGCTTATTAAAAGGACCTCGCACCTAGGGTTTCGGTGAAGGCGAAATGGGAGTAGCGCCAGCGGTGCCTCGTTGGCCCAGGCCTGACACCCCGATGTGACCAAGAAGGATCGCTTATTTTGGCGCTGATTCCCCTGCAATCCCTGCGTGTCCTGCACAAAGACAAAGCCAGCAGACACCAGGAGACCAGGTGAGAAAGTTCGGTGTGTTTAACACAAAACCAGCACTCCTGGCCGAAAAGGACTCCAAGGCTTGGGAATTGAAGGCAGCCCTAGTGACTGGGTCTAGTGCCTGTGCTACTTCTCACTGTGTTGTCCCACTGACAGCCTCTCGGAGGCTCAGTTTCCTGAGGGCCCAGAGTAATGTAATCACTTCTGCCTGACTGAGGGCTCGCTATGTTGCAGACACTGTTCTTAGTGTATTGCCTCACCTACTCCTTAAGACCACCTTTTTTCTCCTCCCAGAGAGAAAGGCAGAGGGAGAGATAGAAACATCAATGATGAGAGAGAATCACTGATAGGCTGCCTCCTGCCCGTGCCCGACTGAGTCCACAACCTGGGCATGTGCCCTGACGGGGAATCGAACCGTGACCTCCTGGTTCATGGGTTAAGACTCAAGCATGGAGCCACACTGGCCTGAGTTTTATGAAGTCAGTCAGACCACACCACTCCTCGACAGAAAACTCCTAAATGACTCCCATCTCATTCAAAGTAAAAGCCACAGCCCTCCTTTTTGACCTGAAAGTCCCACATGATCTGGGCCCCATTACCTCTCCTACCTCTTACTGCCCTGGAACTCTCATTCCTGCTGGATTGGCCTCCTTGCTCTTTTCTTGAATACACAGGCACTTCTCTGCCTCGGGGCCTTTGCACTGCTGTTTCCCCTGCCTGCATGCTCTTCCCCCATTTCTGTGTGGCTAGTTTCCTCAATTCCTCCAGATCTTTATTTCAAAAGTCACCTTGTTAAGGAGGCCTCTGGCCACGCTGAAACATAACCCCTCCTAGCATTCATCTCCCTCATCCCACCTTTTTTTCTTTTTAGTACTTATCTCTTTAATATTATATTATTATATGATACGATATTATATTATGTATTTTACGTGCTTACCTTATTGCTCTGTCTCCCCCATTAGAAGATGAGATTTATGAAGGAATTTTTGTCTATTTTGTTACTTTTGTATGTTCATTGCCTTGAACAGCACCTGACACATAGTAGACACATGTATGAATACTTAGTGAGTAAATGAATAAAGGCAAGAAAAGGGGATTCAAAATGAGCTGTGGACACTTTAGCAAATCATGTATCTTCTCTAAGACTCGGTTTTCTTGGATGTAAAATTGACTTTTTGCATTAGATAGTTCTTAGGTTCCCTGCACTGAAAGGCAGATAGCCTTGATTTAAGTTGAAGAATTGGAAGCAGGTGTGTGGCTAGAAAGGGTCTGAAGAGGGTCCATCTGAAGATTTGGGTTCAAGCTCTATATCACTTGTCTGGATCTTGGTTTCCACAACAAATTGAAAGGGCTCCACCCAGCGACCACTATGGTTTCTTTCAGCACTAAAAGAGTAAAACTAAAAAAAAAAAAAAAAAAAAAAAATCATTAAAAAAGGTCGCTATACCCCCTCAATACCGCAGGGTGGCATAGTTGTCTACTATTGTCTCTGGACATTGCTGTGTCAAGTCCTTACCCAAATAGCTTTGGCTCTTGGAAAGGATTTTTCACTGTGAGTTGCTCTCATCAGATATTACTGGTTTGTTTAAATAAGACAACAAGAGTCTTTAAATGTATTTTTTATATTAGAAGTCATAAATCTCAAAAGCAAAACTGAGCTGAAGTTTTAACTAAATCTTTGTCACAACATGGTTTAAAGATCAAGCTTTGAAAAGCTAAAGAATAAGACGTGTTTGTGCTAGCGTTAAGCGAGTGAGGCCACAGCTACATTACATTAGTTCTAACGTATGCAGCCACATATCTCTCTGCACATAACCATGAATGTTACCTCTAAGAGGCAGGAAGGATAGGGGCGGAATGAACTGTTTAAATTCCAGGACCTTTTTATTTGCTTTTAGGCTGTTGAAGACTCTAATAAAGAGAAAATATTGTGGACAGTACATGGCATCCAGTAAGCCTTCAATTCATAGCAGCCATTATCATTATTGTTATTAATATTGTTATTGTCATACTTCCGTTCTAATTTTTTTTCCCTCCTCTATCATCTTCCCAGCTAACAATAAGGCTTTCTGCTTGAAATTTATTTTATTATTATACAAAATAAAAATGATTTGTGGCTATTTATTTTAATTACAATGGTTATTTTCGCTACATGGAAATTAAAAAAAAAATGAAAGCAATACAAATTATCCATATTCCACCACTCAGCTCAGAAATAACTAATGAAATAAAAAGATTTTGAGCTCTGGCCAGTGTGACTCAGTGGATTGGGCGTAGTTCCACGTACCAAAAGGTTGCCAGTTTGGTTCCATTTCTGGTCAGGACACACACCCAGGTTTTGGGCTCAATCCCCAGCAGGGAGCATGCAGGAGGCAGCCAATTGATGTTCTCATCGATGTTTCTATCTTTCTCTCTCCTTACCTCTCTCTATAAAATCAATAAAAACATTTAAAAAAAGATTTTGATACTGTACAAACATGCACTCACACATTTCTGATCATGGCATCCAGTAAGCCCTCAATTTCTGATCATCTATATATACAAAAGCCCAAGTGACCGTTACAACAGGTCGCTATGATGCTCAAGGCAGGAGCTGCCTCCTGGTGGTCAGTGCACTCCCACAGCCAACCTCCCGCGGTCCCTCACCCTGTTTGGCCGGCCCTGATCAGCCCTGATCAGGACTGGGCAAGATGACCCAATCGCTGACCAGGCAGACAGACCCCACCTGTGCACGAATTCGTGCACCAGGCCTCTAGTATTGTATAAAGGTGTTTTTGTCACTATTTTTTCATTAATCATATTATGCACGTTTCCATATAATTAAAATTGTTGTTTGTTTGCACTTATACCCGAGGATATATTTCCACTGATTTTTAGAGAGAGTGGAAGGGACAGGGAGAGGCAGAGAGAGGGAAACATTGATGTGAGAGAGACACATGGATTGGTTACCTCTTGCACACAACCAACCAAGGCCAGGGATCAAGCCTGCAACCAAGGCACATGCCCTTGACCAGAATCAACCTAGGCCCCTTTAGTCCATAGGTCGGTGCTCTATCCACTGAGTCAAACCTGCTAGGGCTCAATAAAATTTTTCATGATCATCATTAACCATAACATACTTCCTGATTAGAAAATCAGTACATTTTGATGGTAGAAGATTCTGAACAGTATAGGATAAAAAAAAAAAAAAAGTCACTCCTAATCCCATCATCCTTCCTCCCTTTCTTCATTTTTTTCTTCTTTCTCTCTTTTTTTCCCCCTTTCCCATCCCTTCTTTAAAAAAAAGGGTGGGGGGAACCTAGTTCAACTTCCAGTCAAGAAGCCTTTGCAGTTTTCTTGGGTGCAAGTAAAGCATGTTTCTGAAGGTGATGGGCAGAGGAAAGAAGGAAGTAAATATGTTGAGTTGTCAGTAGATGCTAAGCAGCACGCTAAGAGATTTTGTATCATTTAATCTATAAACCTCTAGAAGAAGCAGTTTCTATTTTATACCTATCTATATATATAAAAGGCTAATATGCAAAGTGTCCCTTGGAAGTTTGACCAGGAGTTCAATTGCTCACTATGACATGCGCTGACCACCAGGGGGCGGCGCGGAATGAAGGAAGGCCCTGGCCAGCAGCCGGAAGGCCCGATCGGCCCTCATCACTGGCCAGGCCTAGGGACCCTACCTGTGCATAAATTTTGTGCACCAGGCCTCTAGTTTAAAATTTAAAAAAATGAGCCCTAACTGGTTTGGCTCAGTGGATAGAGCGTCGGCCTGGGGAATGAAAGGTCCCAGGTTCGATTCCAGTCAAAGGGCATGTACCTCGGTTGTGGGCACATCCCCAGTAGGGGGTGGGCAGGAGGCAGCTGATCGATGTTTCTCTCTCATTGATGTTTCTAACTCTCTATCCCTCTCACTTCCTCTCTGTAAAAAAACAAAACAAAACAAAAGAACTTTTTAAAAAATAAATGAGGAAACAGGTTCAACCAGGTGCCCTGCTCAAAGCCACATGGTTTTTAATGGACAGACCCAGAAGAAATCATGATCTTCTGAAGTGAGCCTAGTAGTGCCAAGCTGCATTGCTGACTGCTATTATACTCTCCCTGCCTTATGCTATACTTTTCAGTGGGGTAGAGAAAATGGTCCTTTTTTGGGGTGACATGTGTCAGCCCCTGCTCAAGAAATTAATAGTGGTGAAATCTTGGTAATTCCACCTGGCTTTCAAAGTCTTTTGCAATCTGCCCTTCTTTTATTTAGTCCATTTTATTCCCCATCACTCCCATTTTGTACTCTCTCCTCTTCTCAGGCTGGTATTCCTATTATTGCTGCCCATTACATTAATTTCCAGCTCCACCTTTCTGTTCTCTACTAATCAAGTTGTGCACATCCTTCAATGCCCAACTTAAGCATTTCTCATCTACTCCAGTCCACAGTGACAGTAACATTTGATCCCCTCACAGCCCTGCTCTAAAGCCTTCAATGATAACCTTTTATCTGCTAAACAAAGCCCATGCTTCTTAGCTGGGTACTCACGCCAGCCATTCAGTCACAAATACATACCGAGAGTGACTGATGCGCTCTCTAGGTGCTGGGAGGCCTGTAAAGAACCAGGTCCCTGCCCGTGCGGTAAACAAACTAGACATTAAATCATTACAAATAATTAATTATTAGTGTGAATCAAGTGATTACAAGGCCCTATACAATCTGGTCTCAACCTGTTTTTCAGAGTTCTTTCTCATCCTTTTATCCCATCCAGATGGGCTTACTCAAGCTTTCCCACCTCCGTGGCTGTGCCCATATCCTCCTTCCTTTCCTGAACACAGGTTCTTCCTGGCTCCTCCCCGTACCCATCCAGGACCAGCTTTGGTTCTGCCTCTCCCATGACACCCTGCTAGGCAAACTTAGCCCGAAGGATCTTCCCTCATTTGAATTCCTGTCACTTACCCATTCGACAAACATTTACAGAATGACTTCTTAGAATGTTTGATGAATGACTCTTCAGGAGGTGCTAAACACATGCTATGGTATTACATATTTAAATTATATAGGGAGTTAGAGGGATCTGGAATATTTTCCCCTTCTCCTCTGGGTGGGGGAGAAGTGAAGAGTCACAAAGCGATATAGTAGCACATACAAAAAATTACTGAGAAGCAAAATGACAAAAATTGTCCAATGACTCATAATCCTGCTACTTGAAAGACCCACCACGGATGGTTTTCTCTGTATCTTTCTAGTGGTTTTCTTTTTCTGTGTCTCTGTGTGTATGTCTATGCCATTTTCCTCCAAAATAAATTTTTCTCAAGAAAACCTTTTTTTTCCTTATGGTCTTTTTTAAAAACACAAAGGACCTCTCTATCTCCATTATCCTGCTCTCTTTTGCTTGGGGGTCGGATAGTTTGTCTTAAACAAAACCTAGAGAATTGACTCCAAGACTCCTCCATATCTTTTCCAGTTCACTGATCCTATGTACAAGAAGAATCTGAACATTGTTTTAGGGCATCTACTCAGAAGTCCTTTCTCAAGACCTCCTCTGGACGCTCTTCAGGACAGCACTCAAGTATCTCTTCTTCAAGACCTTGGTTGTGTGGGTATACTGTGTAGCCATACTCGTGTGCAAACCACAGGATGCCAGGCCTACAAGAACACAGGAGATCTTCCAGTCCACCCCCTCACTGTATGGATGAACACACTGCACTGCAATGTTAAGTACTTCCCCAAGGTCATGCAGTTGCTGCTTATCTTTCCCAATTACCCCACTGTCTCCAGTTTGTCCAACAATGAACCCCAAACTAACATTAAACAAGAAATACTCAGTGAAGCACTAACTCTTGCTAAATAAATTGTATCTATTCTTACCATTAAAGGGGAAAAGGTAAGGCAGTTTGGTAAAGACTGGGCTAGATCTTGCAGCATTTGGTTGTTTTGAAACGCCAGAAAACCTCATTGGAAATTTTCATTGCTCTGATGGGATTAAAGCACAGAAGAAATAGTAGGGACCACCTATCTCAGTGGTCGGCAAACTCATTAGTCAACAGAGCCAAATATCAACAGTACAACGATTGAAATTTCTTTTGAGAGCCAAATTTTTTAAACTTAAACTATATAGGCAGGTACATTGTTATTAACTTAATTAGGGTACTCCTAAGCTGGCCTTTGCTAAAAACGTCCTCAATCTGATTGAGGTACATTCGTTGAGGTCGACCCCTTCCAACTCTCCCATCCACACTCGTCTTGTATACTTGTTTCGCCTATCTCCTTTCGTTCATCCTCTCTATATGTCCAAACCATCTCAACATACCTTTCTCAATCCTCAACACTACATCTTCTTTCACTCCACAACGTTCCCTGTACGTGTGTACGGCCTGCACGTGGTATTTTGTGGAAGAGCCACACTCAAGGGGCCAAAGAGCCGCATGTGGCTCGCGAGCCGAGGTTTGCCTACCACTGACCTATCTCATTCCTTCTTAATGCTTGAGAAACGGAGGATAACAAAAGGATGTAGAAAATGGCCAGCCCTTCATCATGAACTGCAGCATCATCTTGTATATATTTCTCCTTCTTCTTCTTCTTCTTCTTCTTCTTCTTCTTCTTCTTCTTCTTCTTCTCCTCCTCCTCCTCCTCCTCCTCCTCCGCCTCCTCCTTTCAGAGAGGAAGGGAGAGAGAGATAGAAACATCAATGATGACAGAGAGGCATTGATTAACTGCCTTCTGCATGCCCCACACTGGGAATCCAGCCGGCAACCTGAGCATGTGCCCTGATCAGGAATCGAACTGTGTCCTCCTGGTTCATAGGTCAAGGCTCAACCACTGAGCCACACCGGCTGGGCTCTACTTTGGTTCTTAACCTAATTTTTATATATGTCACCGTGACCAGAGGTGCAGTTCACCCAGGTGAAAGAAATGCAGGACTGTAAGAAAGTTGTCTCTTCAGAGAGACCAAGCCCACTTCGCCACAGTTTTCCCAGCCTCAGTTGGAAGCCCCTGTAACGTGGTCTCTCTTTCTGAATTCTAAAAACCACTGTATTGGAATCTCTTCTTACAGGAACCCAGGAAAAGGAAAGCTGTGTGCACTCTTTGTAAAGGCGGGCACTGTCGTTGTAAGAGTTTTTCTAAAGACGATTTCAATGGGCCTGCAGGCCTTAAATGGGAAATGAAAGGTGATGGAGGTGGGGTGGAGCCAATCCAACTGGTTGGACCACGGCAAAGGCAGATCCAAGAGGGGAGAATCCAAATGTCAGAGGTAGATGGAGGGGAAAACGCTCTCCCGGGGGGCGCAACCCAGCTCCCTTCTCCTCTGCTCATTTTCAAAAGCTCCCTGTAGGATGAGAAACCCCGGTACTGCCCAACAGAACCCCTACCCACACACCGCAAACAAAGGGAAGGGCGTCCTCCAGCCTTTTTGCACTGAATGAAGTCTGGGCTTTACCTTTTAGGATCCACCCATCCCTCCCCACATACCCAATGAGGCCGCGGCCTCCTCCAGCCCGGAGGTGTGGAACTCTCCCAGGAAATGGACAGGTACCTCGGGCCAATGGTTGGAGCTGCGGCGGGCCAATGGGAGAGAGAACGGCGTGACCTGGGGTTGGAGAATGTGGGAGCCCGCAAAGAGGGCGGGAACGAGGGGGCCTGTGACCGGGGCACCGGGGGTGGAGAAAGGCGGGCCGGGTCCTTGGGGTGGT